>NW_027461496.1:0-267500 GCF_030463565.1 Pelecanus crispus | reverse complement strand
TAGACCTGTCAGCCGCGGGCGCGCCGGGTAGACCTGTCAGCCGCGGGCGCGCCGGGTAGACCTGTCAGCCGCGGGCGCGCCGGCTAGACCTGTCATCCGGGGCCGGGCGGGTAGACCTGTCAGCCGGGGCCGGGCGGGTAGACCTGTCAGCCGCAGCGCAGGCAGCAGCCCAAGTGCCCCGGCCGGGCGGGTAGACCTGCCACCCGCGGGCCCGCCGGGTAGACCTGTCAGCCGCGGGCCGGGCGGGTAGACCTGTCAGCCGCGGGCCGGGCGGGTAGACCTGTCAGCCGGGGCCGGGCGGGTAGACCTGTCAGCCGCGGGCGCGCCGGGTAGACCTGTCATCCGGGGCCGGGCGGGTAGACCTGTCAGCCGGGGCCGGGCGGGTAGACCTGTCAGCCGCGGGCGCGCCGGGTAGACCTGTCAGCCGCGGGCGCGCCGGGTAGACCTGTCATCCGGGGCCGGGCGGGTAGACCTGTCATCCGGGGCCGGGCGGGTAGACCTGTCAGCCGCGGGCCGGGCGGGTAGACCTGTCAGCCGCGGGCCGGGCGGGTAGACCTGTCATCCGGGGCCGGGCGGGTAGACCTGTCAGCCGCGGGCCGGGCGGGTAGACCTGTCAGCCGCAGCGCAGGCAGCAGCCCAAGTGCCCCGGCCGGGCGGGTAGACCTGTCAGCCGGGGCCCGCCGGGTAGACCTGTCAGCCGGGGCCGGGCGGGTAGACCTGTCAGCCGCGGGCGCGCCGGGTAGACCTGTCAGCCGCGGGCGCGCCGGGTAGACCTGTCAGCCGCGGGCCGGGCGGGTAGACCTGTCAGCCGCGGGCGCGCCGGGTAGACCTGTCAGCCGGGGCCGGGCGGGTAGACCTGTCAGCCGCGGGCGCGCCGGGTAGACCTGTCAGCCGGGGCCGGGCGGGTAGACCTGTCAGCCGCGGGCGCGCCGGGTAGACCTGTCAGCCGGGGCCGGGCGGGTAGACCTGTCAGCCGCGGGCGCGCCGGGTAGACCTGTCATCCGGGGCCAGGCGGGTAGACCTGTCATCCGGGGCCGGGCGGGTAGACCTGTCAGCCGCAGCGCAGGCAGCAGCCCAAGTGCCCCGGCCGGGCGGGTAGACCTGTCAGCCGCGGGCGCGCCGGGTAGACCTGTCAGCCGCGGGCGCGCCGGGTAGACCTGTCATCCGGGGCCGGGCGGGTAGACCTGTCATCCGGGGCCGGGCGGGTAGACCTGTCAGCCGCAGCGCAGGCAGCAGCCCAAGTGCCCCGGCCGGGCGGGTAGACCTGTCAGCCGCGGGCGCGCCGGGTAGACCTGTCAGCCACGGGCGCGCCGGGTAGACCTGTCAGCCGGGGCCGGGCGGGTAGACCTGTCATCCGGGGCCGGGCGGGTAGACCTGTCAGCCGCGGGCCGGGCGGGTAGACCTGTCAGCCGCGGGCCGGGCGGGTAGACCTGTCAGCCGCGGGCCGGGCGGGTAGACCTGTCAGCCGGGGCCGGGCGGGTAGACCTGTCAGCCGCGGGCCGGGCGGGTAGACCTGTCAGCCGCGGGCCGGGCGGGTAGACCTGTCAGCCGCAGCGCAGGCAGCAGCCCAAGTGCCCCGGCCGGGCGGGTAGACCTGCCACCCGCGGGCCCGCCGGGTAGACCTGTCAGCCGGGGCCGGGCGGGTAGACCTGTCAGCCGCGGGCGCGCCGGGTAGACCTGTCAGCCGCGGGCGCGCCGGGTAGACCTGTCAGCCGCGGGCCGGGCGGGTAGACCTGTCAGCCGCGGGCGCGCCGGGTAGACCTGTCAGCCGGGGCCGGGCGGGTAGACCTGTCAGCCGGGGCCGGGCGGGTAGACCTGTCAGCCGCGGGCGCGCCGGGTAGACCTGTCAGCCGCGGGCGCGCCGGGTAGACCTGTCAGCCGCGGGCGCGCCGGGTAGACCTGTCAGCCGCAGCGCAGGCAGCAGCCCAAGTGCCCCGGCCGGGCGGGTAGACCTGTCAGCCGCGGGCGCGCCGGGTAGACCTGTCAGCCGCGGGCGCGCCGGGTAGACCTGTCATCCGGGGCCGGGCGGGTAGACCTGTCATCCGGGGCCGGGCGGGTAGACCTGTCAGCCGCAGCGCAGGCAGCAGCCCAAGTGCCCCGGCCGGGCGGGTAGACCTGCCACCCGCGGGCCCGCCGGGTAGACCTGTCAGCCGCGGGCCGGGCGGGTAGACCTGTCAGCCGCGGGCCGGGCGGGTAGACCTGTCAGCCGGGGCCGGGCGGGTAGACCTGTCAGCCGCGGGCGCGCCGGGTAGACCTGTCATCCGGGGCCGGGCGGGTAGACCTGTCAGCCGGGGCCGGGCGGGTAGACCTGTCAGCCGCAGCGCAGGCAGCAGCCCAAGTGCCCCGGCCGGGCGGGTAGACCTGTCAGCCGGGGCCCGCCGGGTAGACCTGTCAGCCGGGGCCGGGCGGGTAGACCTGTCAGCCGCGGGCCGGGCGGGTAGACCTGTCAGCCGCGGGCCGGGCGGGTAGACCTGTCAGCTGCGGGCGCGCCGGGTAGACCTGTCAGCCGGGGCCGGGCGGGTAGACCTGTCAGCCGGGGCCGGGCGGGTAGACCTGTCAGCCGCGGGCCGGGCGGGTAGACCTGTCAGCCGCGGGCCGGGCGGGTAGACCTGTCAGCCGCGGGCCGGGCGGGTAGACCTGTCAGCCGGGGCCCGCCGGGTAGACCTGTCCGCCGCGGCCCCGCCGGGTAGACCTGTCCGCCGCGGCCCCGCCCGTTAGACCCGTCAGCCGCGGCGCAGGCAGCAGCCCAAGTGCCCGGAGCACGGGTAGACCTGGCCTCCGTGCCCACAGCGCGGGTAGACGTGGCCTCCCTGCCCGGATCAGGGGTTTGCCTTTGTGTGGTGGAGCAGGGCTGGGGGTTTTTCCTTTTTGGGTTTTTGTTGTTTTTTGCAGGTTTGTTTTTGTTTCTGTTTTTTTTTTGTTGTTGTTGTTTTGTTTGTATGTTTGTTCATTTGTGTTGGTGCCCGCGGCCTCCCCCCCCCCCCCCCCCCGCCGTTACTTACTTAACCGTCGGCGTATACCTCGGTTAATCAATTAGCGACAGGCGGTTAGCGTGTCTGCTACGCACTTTACCGCTGGTGGCCTCGCCGCGACGCTAAATAAATAATTACACAACTCATTATAAACTGTGATACCGTTTACGTTTTATTATTTACTATTTACCGATTAATTTCGTAACCGTTAATCGCTTACGAACGATACAGCTAATAGCGCCCCCCCGCACCGCCCCCCCCCCCCCCCCCCCCCCCCGCAGCCCCCCCCGGCGCGATTCCCGGGAGGGGCTTCCGCCCCGAGAGGGCCTCTGCAAAGGACGCGGCCGGCCTCCGAGGTCTCGCAGGCCTCCGGAGAAGGTCGGTCGGCCGCCAGGCCCAACGGGCCCTGCCGGCCGCAGGCCGACTTCGCCCGAGCCTCCTCAGAGACGAGGAGCTCCCGTGGCCGACTGGCCCGAGGCCCGGGCCGCGAAGGACCGCACCCGCCTGCGCGGTTCGTCCCCCCCCGAGGCCGCCGGGCCCGTCTTCGCGGCAGTACTCACCGCTCGAACGCATCCCGCTTGGCGACGCACGCGACCGCCGACGGCCCCCTGTTAGGAGCGCGGCCTACCTGCCGGCCCGCCGTCGGCCTGGGCCGTGAACCCGGTACCTGATCGGGTGCCTCCCGGCGCAGGCCGCGTCGGGCGGTCGCCGGGCCGCCGTCCCTGCGGGGGCCCGGCCTCCCGGGGCGTCGGGCCGAGCCGCTTTCCGCCGGGGGCCGAAAGCCCCTTCCGCCTTCCGCGCCTTCTCCCGGAGGCCTGGCCGGAGCGGAGAAAAGCAGGGGCCGTCACTGGTTCGCCCCGCACCCTTCTTTCGTGCCCGCGCGCGCCGCGCGGCCTACCTGCCGGCCCGCCGTCGGCCTGGGCCGTGAACCCGGTACCTGATCGGGTGCCTCCCGGCGCAGGCCGCGTCGGGCGGTCGCCGGGCCGCCGTCCCTGCGGGGGGCCCGGCCTCCCGGGGCATCGGGCCGAGCCGCTTTCCGCCGGGGGCCGAAAGCCCCTTCCGCCTTCCACGCCTTCTCCCGGAGGCCTGGCCGGAGCGGAGAAAAGCACGGGCCGTCACTGGTTCGCCCCCGCACCCTTCTTTCGTGCGCGCGCGGCCTACCTGCCGGCCCGCCGTCGGCCTGGGCCGTGAACCCGGTACCTGATCGGGTGCCTCCCGGCGCAGGCCGCGTCGGGCGGTCGCCGGGCCGCCGTCCCTGCGGGGGCCCGGCCTCCCGGGGCGTCGGGCCGAGCCGCTTTCCGCCGGGGGCCGAAAGCCCCTTCCGCCTTCCGCGCCTTCTCCCGGAGGCCTGGCCGGAGCGGAGAAAAGCACGGGCCGTCACTGGTTCGCCCCGCACCCTTCTTTCGTGCCCGCGCGCTGCGCGCGGCCTACCTGCCGGCCCGCCGTCGGCCTGGGCCGTGAACCCGGTACCTGATCGGGTGCCTCCCGGCGCAGGCCGCGTCGGGCGGTCGCCGGGCCGCCGTCCCTGCGGGGGCCCGGCCTCCCGGGGCGTCGGGCCGAGCCGCTTTCCGCCGGGGGCCGAAAGCCCCTTCCGCCTTCCGCGCCTTCTCCCGGAGGCCTGGCCGGAGCGGAGAAAAGCCCGGGCCATCACTCCACTCGTTCGCGCTGGACGCTTACTTTTTTGCGCGCTCCCCCCCCCGGCCACGTTACCCGGGAGGGGCTTACCGCCCCGAGAGGGCCTCTCAAAGGACGCGGCCGGCCTCCAAAATCTCGCAGGCTGTCGGCTGCCTGACCTAACGGGCCCTGCGGCCGCAAGCCAACTTGCCCGAGCCTCCTCAGAGACGAGGAGCTCCCGTGGCCGACAGGCCCGAGGCCCGGGCCGCAAAGGACCGCACCCACCTGCGCGGTTCGTTCCCCCGAGGCCGCCGGGCCCGTCGTCCTCTCGGCAGTACTCACCGCTCAAACGCATCCCGCTGGCGACGCGACTGCTGACGGCCCCTTGTTACGAGTGCGGCCTGCCTCCCCGCCACCCTGGGCCGGGGCCCTGCCGCCCGGCCGCCGGAGCCAACCCTGGGGACCTGGCTCTCTGCGCAGGCCGAGGCACGCGGCTGCTGCTGCTGCTGCTTGCTGCTGCTGCTTTCCCAGGGACGGGTGCGACCGGCAGCCGAGCCGAGCGTGTCGCCCGCAGAAAGGCATGGGCGCAGGCCAGACGTTGACAGGGCCTGGCCTGTAACAGAGAGGGCGGCGTTAGGGACAGCGTTACAAACCCTTTTCGTTTCTTCCCGCGTGCGCGCGTGCACGCAACCCGAAACGGGACCCCGGCCCGAACGCCCCGTCCCTCCCCGCCCGCCGCCGCATGCACACACCACCATCCCCACACCCCCACACCCCACCCACCCCCCCGACAGCCCCCCGGCCCGAACCCCTCGCCCGCCGCCACACGTGCGCGCGCCCAGACACGCGGGCAGCCACGCCCACCCCGCCCGCCGCCGCGCACCGCACACCCCCGCGCTCCCCTGCCGCGCACACACACGGAGCCCGCCCCCCCCCCCGCCGCCACGACTCGTGCAGCCCCGCCCCGCCCGCTGCCACACGCGTGTGCACACGCACACACGCAGAACCCGCGCTTTCCCGCCGCCGACCCCCCCCCCCGCCCGCCTCGCCTGCTGCCACACGTGCGCAAAGACAGCCCCCCGCCCCAGCCCGCCGACACACCGACCCCCCCCCCCCCGCCCCGCCCCCCGCCGCCTAGCCGCCGGCAGGTTTGCCGCGCCTGGAAAGGCAGGCGGGAGAATCTAGGACCCGGCGGCGTCCCTGCCGGCTCCGTGCCGGGCGGCAGAGGGGAATCCCGGCGGCGTGCTGCCGAGTCCCTACCCTGCCCTGCCCGTGCTGCTTGCTGCTGCTGCTGCTTGCTGCTGCCGCTTGGTGCTTGCGCGCTCCCCCCGCCGCCCCCCCCACCCCCCCCACCACGCCCGCCCGCCTCGCCTGCCGCCACACGTGCGCACAGACAGCCCCCCGCCCCAGCCCGCCAACCCGCCCCGCCGCCGCCGCCGCCGAGCCGCCGGCAGGTTTGCCGCGCCGGGAAAGGCAGGCGGGAGACTCTAAGACGCGGCGGCGGCCCTGCCGGCTCCGTGCCGGGCGGCAGAGGGGAATCCCGGCGGCGTGCCGGTCTCTCACCGCGGCTGCCGAGTCCCTACCCTGCCCTGCCCGTGCTGCTGGCTGCTGCTTGCTGCTGCTTGCTGCTGCTGCTTGGTGCTTGCGCGCTGCCCCGCCCGCCCGCCCGCCTCGCCTGTCGCCATATGTGCGCGCAGATAGCCCCCCCGCCCTAGCCCGCCGACACACCACCACCACCACCACCACCACCCCCCCCCCCACACCCCCCCCCCCCCCCGCCGCCTAGCCGCCGGCAGGTTTGCCGCGCCGGGAAAGGCAGGCGGGAGACTCTAGGACCCGGCGGCGTCCCTGCCGGCTCCGTGCCGGGCGGCAGAGGGGAATCCCGGCGGCGTGCCGGTCTCTCACCGCGGCTGCCGAGTCCCTACCCTGCCCTGCCCGTGCCCCGGCTCCTGCCTGCCTTTCTGCTCGCTCGCCCTGCTGCACGCCTGCCCGCCCCCCGCCGCGGGTGGAAAGTGAAACGAAGGCGCGGGGGCGGGGGAAGAAAGGAAGGGGGGAAAAAATCCCCAACCGACCCGAACAGAAACCTTCTCCGATAAGAGGCGGCGCCCCCCCCCGCGCCAGGCTCCCCGCCTGCTCGCCGACCGCTCTCGCCTGCCCTTGCGCCCGCACCGCACCCCACCCCACCCCACCCCACCCCACCCCACCCCACCCCTTCCCCTTCCCCTGCCGCCGCCGCCACTGAGCGCGGGACCGTTGCTCCGGCGGGAACCACCGCCCTTTACGCGCGGGCGGGGGAGGCCGGTTGCCAGGTAACGGGGGCCGGCGCGCCTGCGCAGGGCGCGCGGCTGATCAAAAACAACCCCCCGGGGCGCCAGACAGTCTGCGCTCAGCGAGGCAGCACCCACCCGCCCCGGAACGGCAGCGCACGGAGGGAGGGGGAGCGCGCGCGTCGGGGCGGGGCGGGGGGGGTGCTGTCTGTAGGACGGCAGGCACATATTTTAACGTGCTGTGTTTCATAGGAAAAATAAAAAAGTCAAAACGAAATATAGCGATGGCAAGACAAAAAAAAAACACGAACCACCACCGCCGCCCCCGCAGCCGCCGCCGCCACCCCCCCCCCCCCCCCCCCAACCAGAAAACCAGCCTACAACCCAAAACGAACAAACAAAAGCCGGCGAGTGCCCGGCAACCGCCGGGACCTGGACCCGACTAGGGGTGCCCGGTTCTGAAGTCTCCTTGGCGGACGCCACGGAGGCGGGGGTGCGGGGGGGGGGGGGGGGCCGCGGGGGGGGGGGGGGGGGGGGCGCAAGCGTGCCTGATTGAGGGTGGCAAGCGACGGCTTTTTAACAAGAAAAGCAAAACAAAAGAAAAAAAAAAAAACCAACAACAAAAAGAGTCTGTTACTATCTATTTTTTCTACCAAAAGCAAAAAAAGGCATTCTGCTGCGAAAACAGTTCATTCAAACTTGCTTCCGAGTTTCCATACCAAAAGGGGGGGGGGAAGAAAAAAACACAGCCCCAACACCCCGCAACCCCGGCTGGGACCAACCGGGCCTCCCGGTCCAGCCGGCTCCTGGAGCAAGGAGCGACTGCCCGGTCCAGCTGGCTCCTGGAGCGAGGAGCGGCTGCCAGGTCTACCCGGCTCCGGTCCCCGGAGCGGCTGCCAGGTCTACCCGGCTCCGGTCCCCGAGCCGGCTGCCAGGTCTACCCGGCTCCGGTCCCGGGAGCGGCTGCCAGGTCAGCCCGGCTCCGGTCCCCGGAGCGGCTGCCAGGTGTACCCGGCTCCGGTCCCCGGAGCGGCTGCCAGGTCTACCCGGCTCCGGTCCCGGGAGCGGCTGCCAGGTCTACCCGGCTCCGGTCCCCGGAGCGGCTGCCAGGTCTACCCGGCTCCGTTCCCGGGAGCGGCTGCCAGGTCTGCCCGGCTCCAGTCCCCGGAGCGGCTGCCAGGTCTACACGGCTCCGGTCGCGGGAGCGGCTGCCAGGTCTACCCGGCTCCGGTCGCGGGGGCGGCTGCCAGGTCTACCCGGCTCCGGTCCCCGAGCCGGCTGCCAGGTCTACCCGGCTCCGGTCGCGGGAGTGGCTGCCAGGTCTACCCGGCTCCGGTCCCCGAGCCGGCTGCCAGGTCTGCCCGGCTCCGGTCGTCGGAGTGGCTCCCAGGTCGACCCGGCTCCGGTCCCCGGAGCAGCTGCCAGGTCTGCCCGGCTCCGGTCCCGGGAGCGGCTGCCAGGTCTGCCCGGCTCCGGTCCCCGGAGCGGCTGCCAGGTCTACCCGGCTCCGGTCCCCGGAGCGGCTGCCAGGTCTACCGGGCTCCGGTCCCAGGAGCGGCTGCCAGGTCTACCCGGCTCCGGTCCCCGGAGCGGCCGCCAGGTCTACCCGGCTCCGGTCCCCGAGCCGGCTGCCAGGTCTACCCGGCTCCGGTCGCGGGGGCGGCTGCCAGGTCTACCCGGCTCCGGTCCCCGAGCCGGCTGCCAGGTCTACCCGGCTCCGGTCCCCGGAGCGGCTGCCAGGTCTACCCGGCTCCGGTCCCCGAGCCGGCTGCCAGGTCTGCCCGGCTCCGGTCGCGGGAGCGGCTGCCAGGTCTACCCGGCTCCGGTCCCGGGAGCGGCTGCCAGGTCTACCCGGCTCCGGTCCCGGGAGCGGCTGCCAGGTCGACCCGGCTCCGGTCCCGGGAGCGGCTGCCAGGTCTACCCGGCTCCGGTCCCCGGAGCGGCTGCCAGGTCTACCCGGCTCCGGTCCCGGGAGCGGCTGCCAGGTCTACCCGGCTCCGGTCCCGGGAGCGGCTGCCAGGTCTACCCGGCTCCGGTCCCGGGAGCGGCTGCCAGGTCTACCCGGCTCCGGTCCCCGAGCCGGCTGCCAGGTCTACCCGGCTCTGGTCCCCGGAGCGGCTGCCAGGTGTACCCGGCTCCGGTCCCCGGAGCAACTGCCAGGTCTACCCGGCTCCGGTCCCCGAGCCGGCTGCCAGGTCTACCCGGCTCCGGTCGCGGGAGCGTCTGCCATGTCTACCCGGCTCCGGTCCCCGGAGCGGCTGCCAGGTCTACCCGGCTCCGGTCCCCGGAGCGGCTGCCAGGTCTACCCGGCTCCGGCGGGACTCAGTCTCATTTTGCATTGTTTGCGTGTGCAGCTCCTGCTTTACCTATGAAAGTGCCTTCTCTCAAGCCATGTCTTGTCTCCCTTTTACCTTTCCTGGGCTCACTCTGGGGGCGGGGGTGTACGCGTGCGCGCGCGCGCGTGTGTGTGTGTTTGGGCGTACGTGCTTTGCTGGTGAGGTGGGGCTAGCGAGGAGGAGGGGGGCGCCAGCAGGATCTGGAGAGAGCCAGGCTTGGAACTGCCAAGTGGGTAATTTCTGTGAGCGCGGGCACGCCCAAAGGCCAGGCTCGCAGCGGAGGGAGCATGGGGCTGCGTGAGCCCGCAGGTACGTTCTGCCAGGAAGGTAGGGATGTGGGGAGTGGTGATGCTGAGTGAAGGCCAACGGTGTGACGGTGCTGCTTGGATGGTGGAAATTGGCCCTGAGGAGGAGGAATTTTCACTCCCAGGGCAGTGCTCCAGAGCTTGCGAGAGGGGAGATGCAGAGGAAGGTGAAGATGACGGGCGTGGCTGGGAGGTGGATTGTGATGCCGTTTCCACGGCAGCGACCTGAGTGCCTTGCGGCAGTGGTCAGGCAGACACTGTGACGTCATCAAGTGCATCTCAGACAGTCCAAAGTGGCCCGGCCAAGAGCTCAGGCAGTGGGAAGGGCTAGTAGAGGCAGGCGAAGCCAAGAGAGTTGGGCTGCTGCTTGTGAGGTCATGGCATGAGAGCAATGGGATTGGCCAGGAGCAGGCAGGTGTCATGAGGTCATCAAGGAGAGCAGCTGGGAAGGCTGCAGAGAAGACGAGCGGGCCCCTGGTGAGGCCCTGCCCCGGTCTGAAGTCAGCTGTACGTGAGATGGGAACCTCCGGGAGGTGACGTGAGAACCTCCGGGAGGTGACGTGAGAACTTGCGGGATGTGACAGAGGGCAGCGGGAGAAGAGAGCAGAAGTCTGGGCGGCAGGCAGCCTGTGTCCCAGCTGGGTCTGTCAGGCGGCTGCAGATGGGAGAAGTGGCCAAAGGGCAGAGAGGGGAGCGCTGGGGACCTTGTGGGCAGTCAAGTCTTGCAAGGCCAACACGGATGCCTTGGGTGATGGCATCAGTGATGCCACTGAAGCCCCGGAGGAGCTAGGCAACGCTATGCAAAGTACCGATTTTGGGTGGAAATGGAGAAAAGCTGAGAGCGTTGAGGAAGAAGTAATTTCTGAGGGGGGGCGATGAGTTGGGGAGGCCAGCGGGGCAGAGCAAGGGAGGGCTGAGGGTGAATGGCGGAAGGAGCAGCCTGTGGAAGAGGGGTGAGGAGGGGGGCTGAAGGGGCCAGGTGCCCGTGGGGAGGGTGTGGTGAGTGCTGCTCTGGCCAAAGCCCGCGCCTGATGGCCGTGGTCTGTCCTGCTTCTTGTCCTGGTTTCAGCTGGGGTGGAGTTCTCTTCCGAGTAGTTCGTATGGCATTGTGGTTTAGATTTGTGCCGAGAAGAGTGTTGATAACGGGGATGTGTTTGTTCTTGCTGATGAGTGCTTGCGCAGCGCTAAGGCCTTTTCTGCTTCTGACGCTGCCCCGCCAGGCAGTAGGCTGGGGGTGCACGAGAAGTTGGTAGGGGACGCGGCTGGGACAGCTGAGCCCAAGTGACCAAGGGCTATGCCAGAGCATAGGACGTGGTGCTGAGCAACGGAAGCTGGGCTGAGACGACGGAAGCGCGGATGTTCAGAGTGATGGCGTTTATCTTCCGAAGTAGCCGTTAGGAGGGCTGAAGCCCTGCTTTCCTTTCAATGGCTAAACATCGGCCTGCTGGTGGGAGGCAGTGAAGGAAGGCCTCATTTTGCATTGTGTTTGCGTGTGCAGCTCCTGCTTTACCTATGAAAGTGCCTTCCTCTCAAGCCATGTCTTGTCTCCCTTTTACCTTTCCTGGGCTCACTCTGGGGGCGGGGGTGTACGCGCGCGCGCGCGCGCGTGTGTGTGTGTTTGGGCGTACGTGCTTTGCTGGTGAGGTGGGGCTAGCGAGGAGGAGGGGGGCGCCAGCAGGATCTGGAGAGAGCCAGGCTTGGAACTGCCAAGTGGGTAATATCTGTGAGCGCGGGCACGCCCAAAGGCCAGGCTCGCAGCGGAGGGAGCATGGGGCTGCGTGAGCCCGCAGGTACGTTCTGCCAGGAAGGTAGGGATGTGGGGTGTGGTGATGCTGAGGGAAGGCCAACGGTGTGACGGTGCTGCTTGGATGGTGGAAATTGGCCCTGAGGAGGAGGAATTTTCACTCCCAGGGCAGTGCTCCAGAGCTTGCGAGAGGGGAGATGCAGAGGAAGGTGAAGATGACGGGCGTGGCTGGGAGGTGGATTGTGATGCCGTTTCCACGGCAGCGACCTGAGTGCCTTGCGGCAGTGGTCAGGCAGACACTGTGACGTCATCAAGTGCATCTCAGACAGTCCAAAGTGGCCCGGCCAAGAGCTCAGGCAGTGGGAAGGGCTAGTAGAGGCAGGCGAAGCCAAGAGAGTTGGGCTGCTGCTTGTGAGGTCATGGCATGAGAGCAATGGGATTGGCCAGGAGCAGGCAGGTGTCATGAGGTCATCAAGGAGAGCAGCTGGGAAGGCTGCAGAGAAGACGAGCGGGCCCCTGGTGAGGCCCTGCCCCGGTCTGAAGTCAGCTGTACGTGAGATGGGAACCTCCGGGAGGTGACGTGAGAACCTCCGGGAGGTGACGTGAGAACTTGCGGGATGTGACAGAGGGCAGCGGGAGAAGAGAGCAGAAGTCTGGGCGGCAGGCAGCCTGTGTCCCAGCTGGGTCTGTCAGGCGGCTGCAGATGGGAGAAGTGGCCAAAGTGCAGAGAGGGGAGCGCTGGGGACCTTGTGGGCAGTCAAGTCTTGCAAGGCCAACACGGATGCCTTGGGTGATGGCATCAGTGATGCCACTGAAGCCCCGGAGGAGCTAGGCAACGCTATGCAAAGTACCGATTTTGGGTGGAAATGGAGAAAAGCTGAGAGCGTTGAGGAAGAAGTAATTTCTGAGGGGGGGCGATGAGTTGGGGAGGCCAGCGGGGCAGAGCAAGGGAGGGCTGAGGGTGAATGGCGGAAGGAGCAGCCTGTGGAAGAGGGGTGAGGAGGGGGGCTGAAGGGGCCAGGTGCCCGTGGGGAGGGTGTGGTGAGTGCTGCTCTGGCCAAAGCCCGCGCCTGATGGCCGTGGTCTGTCCTGCTTCTTGTCCTGGTTTCAGCTGGGGTGGAGTTCTCTTCCGAGTAGTTCGTATGGCATTGTGGTTTAGATTTGTGCCGAGAAGAGTGTTGATAACGGGGATGTGTTTGTTCTTGCTGATGAGTGCTTGCGCAGCGCTAAGGCCTTTTCTGCTTCTGACGCTGCCCCGCCAGGCAGTAGGCTGGGGGTGCACGAGAAGTTGGTAGGGGACGCGGCTGGGACAGCTGAGCCCAAGTGACCAAGGGCTATGCCAGAGCATAGGACGTGGTGCTGAGCAACGGAAGCTGGGCTGAGACGACGGAAGCGCGGATGTTCAGAGTGATGGCGTTTATCTTCCGAAGTAGCCGTTAGGAGGGCTGAAGCCCTGCTTTCCTTTCAATGGCTAAACATCGGCCTGCTGGTGGGAGGCAGTGAAGGAAGGCCTCATTTTGCATTGTTTGCGTGTGCAGCTCCTGCTTTACCTATGAAAGTGCCTTCCTCTCAAGCCATGTCTTGTCTCCCTTTTACCTTTCCTGGGCTCACTCTGGGGGCGGGGGTGTACGCGCGCGCGCGTGTGTGTGTGTTTGGGCGTACGTGCTTTGCTGGTGAGGTGGGGCTAGCGAGGAGGAGGGGGGCGCCAGCAGGATCTGGAGAGAGCCAGGCTTGGAACTGCCAAGTGGGTAATATCTGTGAGCGCGGGCACGCCCAAAGGCCAGGCTCGCAGCGGAGGGAGCATGGGGCTGCGTGAGCCCGCAGGTACGTTCTGCCAGGAAGGTAGGGATGTGGGGTGTGGTGATGCTGAGGGAAGGCCAACGGTGTGACGGTGCTGCTTGGATGGTGGAAATTGGCCCTGAGGAGGAGGAATTTTCACTCCCAGGGCAGTGCTCCAGAGCTTGCGAGAGGGGAGATGCAGAGGAAGGTGAAGATGACGGGCGTGGCTGGGAGGTGGATTGTGATGCCGTTTCCACGGCAGCGACCTGAGTGCCTTGCGGCAGTGGTCAGGCAGACACTGTGACGTCATCAAGTGCATCTCAGACAGTCCAAAGTGGCCCGGCCAAGAGCTCAGGCAGTGGGAAGGGCTAGTAGAGGCAGGCGAAGCCAAGAGAGTTGGGCTGCTGCTTGTGAGGTCATGGCATGAGAGCAATGGGATTGGCCAGGAGCAGGCAGGTGTCATGAGGTCATCAAGGAGAGCAGCTGGGAAGGCTGCAGAGAAGACGAGCGGGCCCCTGGTGAGGCCCTGCCCCGGTCTGAAGTCAGCTGTACGTGAGATGGGAACCTCCGGGAGGTGACGTGAGAACCTCCGGGAGGTGACGTGAGAACTTGCGGGATGTGACAGAGGGCAGCGGGAGAAGAGAGCAGAAGTCTGGGCGGCAGGCAGCCTGTGTCCCAGCTGGGTCTGTCAGGCGGCTGCAGATGGGAGAAGTGGCCAAAGTGCAGAGAGGGGAGCGCTGGGGACCTTGTGGGCAGTCAAGTCTTGCAAGGCCAACACGGATGCCTTGGGTGATGGCATCAGTGATGCCACTGAAGCCCCGGAGGAGCTAGGCAACGCTATGCAAAGTACCGATTTTGGGTGGAAATGGAGAAAAGCTGAGAGCGTTGAGGAAGAAGTAATTTCTGAGGGGGGGCGATGAGTTGGGGAGGCCAGCGGGGCAGAGCAAGGGAGGGCTGAGGGTGAATGGCGGAAGGAGCAGCCTGTGGAAGAGGGGTGAGGAGGGGGGCTGAAGGGGCCAGGTGCCCGTGGGGAGGGTGTGGTGAGTGCTGCTCTGGCCAAAGCCCGCGCCTGATGGCCGTGGTCTGTCCTGCTTCTTGTCCTGGTTTCAGCTGGGGTGGAGTTCTCTTCCGAGTAGTTCGTATGGCATTGTGGTTTAGATTTGTGCCGAGAAGAGTGTTGATAACGGGGATGTGTTTGTTCTTGCTGATGAGTGCTTGCGCAGCGCTAAGGCCTTTTCTGCTTCTGACGCTGCCCCGCCAGGCAGTAGGCTGGGGGTGCACGAGAAGTTGGTAGGGGACGCGGCTGGGACAGCTGAGCCCAAGTGACCAAGGGCTATGCCAGAGCATAGGACGTGGTGCTGAGCAACGGAAGCTGGGCTGAGACGACGGAAGCGCGGATGTTCAGAGTGATGGCGTTTATCTTCCGAAGTAGCCGTTAGGAGGGCTGAAGCCCTGCTTTCCTTTCAATGGCTAAACATCGGCCTGCTGGTGGGAGGCAGTGAAGGAAGGCCTCATTTTGCATTGTTTGCGTGTGCAGCTCCTGCTTTACCTATGAAAGTGCCTTCCTCTCAAGCCATGTCTTGTCTCCCTTTTACCTTTCCTGGGCTCACTCTGGGGGCGGGGGTGTACGCGCGCGCGCGCGCGCGTGTGTGTGTGTTTGGGCGTACGTGCTTTGCTGGTGAGGTGGGGCTAGCGAGGAGGAGGGGGGCGCCAGCAGGATCTGGAGAGAGCCAGGCTTGGAACTGCCAAGTGGGTAATATCTGTGAGCGCGGGCACGCCCAAAGGCCAGGCTCGCAGCGGAGGGAGCATGGGGCTGCGTGAGCCCGCAGGTACGTTCTGCCAGGAAGGTAGGGATGTGGGGTGTGGTGATGCTGAGTGAAGGCCAACGGTGTGACGGTGCTGCTTGGATGGTGGAAATTGGCCCTGAGGAGGAGGAATTTTCACTCCCAGGGCAGTGCTCCAGAGCTTGCGAGAGGGGAGATGCAGAGGAAGGTGAAGATGACGGGCGTGGCTGGGAGGTGGATTGTGATGCCGTTTCCACGGCAGCGACCTGAGTGCCTTGCGGCAGTGGTCAGGCAGACACTGTGACGTCATCAAGTGCATCTCAGACAGTCCAAAGTGGCCCGGCCAAGAGCTCAGGCAGTGGGAAGGGCTAGTAGAGGCAGGCGAAGCCAAGAGAGTTGGGCTGCTGCTTGTGAGGTCATGGCATGAGAGCAATGGGATTGGCCAGGAGCAGGCAGGTGTCATGAGGTCATCAAGGAGAGCAGCTGGGAAGGCTGCAGAGAAGACGAGCGGGCCCCTGGTGAGGCCCTGCCCCGGTCTGAAGTCAGCTGTACGTGAGATGGGAACCTCCGGGAGGTGACGTGAGAACCTCCGGGAGGTGACGTGAGAACTTGCGGGATGTGACAGAGGGCAGCGGGAGAAGAGAGCAGAAGTCTGGGCGGCAGGCAGCCTGTGTCCCAGCTGGGTCTGTCAGGCGGCTGCAGATGGGAGAAGTGGCCAAAGGGCAGAGAGGGGAGCGCTGGGGACCTTGTGGGCAGTCAAGTCTTGCAAGGCCAACACGGATGCCTTGGGTGATGGCATCAGTGATGCCACTGAAGCCCCGGAGGAGCTAGGCAACGCTATGCAAAGTACCGATTTTGGGTGGAAATGGAGAAAAGCTGAGAGCGTTGAGGAAGAAGTAATTTCTGAGGGGGGGCGATGAGTTGGGGAGGCCAGCGGGGCAGAGCAAGGGAGGGCTGAGGGTGAATGGCGGAAGGAGCAGCCTGTGGAAGAGGGGTGAGGAGGGGGGCTGAAGGGGCCAGGTGCCCGTGGGGAGGGTGTGGTGAGTGCTGCTCTGGCCAAAGCCCGCGCCTGATGGCCGTGGTCTGTCCTGCTTCTTGTCCTGGTTTCAGCTGGGGTGGAGTTCTCTTCCGAGTAGTTCGTATGGCATTGTGGTTTAGATTTGTGCCGAGAAGAGTGTTGATAACGGGGATGTGTTTGTTCTTGCTGATGAGTGCTTGCGCAGCGCTAAGGCCTTTTCTGCTTCTGACGCTGCCCCGCCAGGCAGTAGGCTGGGGGTGCACGAGAAGTTGGTAGGGGACGCGGCTGGGACAGCTGAGCCCAAGTGACCAAGGGCTATGCCAGAGCATAGGACGTGGTGCTGAGCAACGGAAGCTGGGCTGAGACGACGGAAGCGCGGATGTTCAGAGTGATGGCGTTTATCTTCCGAAGTAGCCGTTAGGAGGGCTGAAGCCCTGCTTTCCTTTCAATGGCTAAACATCGGCCTGCTGGTGGGAGGCAGCGAAGGAAGGCCTCATTTTGCATTGTTTGCGTGTGCAGCTCCTGCTTTACCTATAAAAGTGCCTTCCTCTCAAGCCATGTCTTGTCTCCCTTTTACCTTTCCTGGGCTCACTCTGGGGGCGGGGGTGTACGCGCGCGCGCGCGCGCGCGTGTGTGTGTGTTTGGGCGTACGTGCTTTGCTGGTGAGGTGGGGCTAGCGAGGAGGAGGGGGGCGCCAGCAGGATCTGGAGAGAGCCAGGCTTGGAACTGCCAAGTGGGTAATATCTGTGAGCGCGGGCACGCCCAAAGGCCAGGCTCGCAGCGGAGGGAGCATGGGGCTGCGTGAGCCCGCAGGTACGTTCTGCCAGGAAGGTAGGGATGTGGGGTGTGGTGATGCTGAGTGAAGGCCAACGGTGTGACGGTGCTGCTTGGATGGTGGAAATTGGCCCTGAGGAGGAGGAATTTTCACTCCCAGGGCAGTGCTCCAGAGCTTGCGAGAGGGGAGATGCAGAGGAAGGTGAAGATGACGGGCGTGGCTGGGAGGTGGATTGTGATGCCGTTTCCACGGCAGCGACCTGAGTGCCTTGCGGCAGTGGTCAGGCAGACACTGTGACGTCATCAAGTGCATCTCAGACAGTCCAAAGTGGCCCGGCCAAGAGCTCAGGCAGTGGGAAGGGCTAGTAGAGGCAGGCGAAGCCAAGAGAGTTGGGCTGCTGCTTGTGAGGTCATGGCATGAGAGCAATGGGATTGGCCAGGAGCAGGCAGGTGTCATGAGGTCATCAAGGAGAGCAGCTGGGAAGGCTGCAGAGAAGACGAGCGGGCCCCTGGTGAGGCCCTGCCCCGGTCTGAAGTCAGCTGTACGTGAGATGGGAACCTCCGGGAGGTGACGTGAGAACCTCCGGGAGGTGACGTGAGAACTTGCGGGATGTGACAGAGGGCAGCGGGAGAAGAGAGCAGAAGTCTGGGCGGCAGGCAGCCTGTGTCCCAGCTGGGTCTGTCAGGCGGCTGCAGATGGGAGAAGTGGCCAAAGGGCAGAGAGGGGAGCGCTGGGGACCTTGTGGGCAGTCAAGTCTTGCAAGGCCAACACGGATGCCTTGGGTGATGGCATCAGTGATGCCACTGAAGCCCCGGAGGAGCTAGGCAACGCTATGCAAAGTACCGATTTTGGGTGGAAATGGAGAAAAGCTGAGAGCGTTGAGGAAGAAGTAATTTCTGAGGGGGGGCGATGAGTTGGGGAGGCCAGCGGGGCAGAGCAAGGGAGGGCTGAGGGTGAATGGCGGAAGGAGCAGCCTGTGGAAGAGGGGTGAGGAGGGGGGCTGAAGGGGCCAGGTGCCCGTGGGGAGGGTGTGGTGAGTGCTGCTCTGGCCAAAGCCCGCGCCTGATGGCCGTGGTCTGTCCTGCTTCTTGTCCTGGTTTCAGCTGGGGTGGAGTTCTCTTCCGAGTAGTTCGTATGGCATTGTGGTTTAGATTTGTGCCGAGAAGAGTGTTGATAACGGGGATGTGTTTGTTCTTGCTGATGAGTGCTTGCGCAGCGCTGAGGCCTTTTCTGCTTCTGACGCTGCCCCGCCAGGCAGTAGGCTGGGGGTGCACGAGAAGTTGGTAGGGGACGCGGCTGGGACAGCTGAGCCCAAGTGACCAAGGGCTATGCCAGAGCATAGGACGTGGTGCTGAGCAACGGAAGCTGGGCTGAGACGACGGAAGCGCGGATGTTCAGAGTGATGGCGTTTATCTTCCGAAGTAGCCGTTAGGAGGGCTGAAGCCCTGCTTTCCTTTCAATGGCTAAACATCGGCCTGCTGGTGGGAGGCAGTGAAGGAAGGCCTCATTTTGCATTGTTTGCGTGTGCAGCTCCTGCTTTACCTATGAAAGTGCCTTCCTCTCAAGCCATGTCTTGTCTCCCTTTTACCTTTCCTGGGCTCACTCTGGGGGCGGGGGTGTACGCGCGCGCGCGCGCGCGTGTGTGTGTGTTTGGGCGTACGTGCTTTGCTGGTGAGGTGGGGCTAGCGAGGAGGAGGGGGGCGCCAGCAGGATCTGGAGAGAGCCAGGCTTGGAACTGCCAAGTGGGTAATATCTGTGAGCGCGGGCACGCCCAAAGGCCAGGCTCGCAGCGGAGGGAGCATGGGGCTGCGTGAGCCCGCAGGTACGTTCTGCCAGGAAGGTAGGGATGTGGGGTGTGGTGATGCTGAGTGAAGGCCAACGGTGTGACGGTGCTGCTTGGATGGTGGAAATTGGCCCTGAGGAGGAGGAATTTTCACTCCCAGGGCAGTGCTCCAGAGCTTGCGAGAGGGGAGATGCAGAGGAAGGTGAAGATGACGGGCGTGGCTGGGAGGTGGATTGTGATGCCGTTTCCACGGCAGCGACCTGAGTGCCTTGCGGCAGTGGTCAGGCAGACACTGTGACGTCATCAAGTGCATCTCAGACAGTCCAAAGTGGCCCGGCCAAGAGCTCAGGCAGTGGGAAGGGCTAGTAGAGGCAGGCGAAGCCAAGAGAGTTGGGCTGCTGCTTGTGAGGTCATGGCATGAGAGCAATGGGATTGGCCAGGAGCAGGCAGGTGTCATGAGGTCATCAAGGAGAGCAGCTGGGAAGGCTGCAGAGAAGACGAGCGGGCCCCTGGTGAGGCCCTGCCCCGGTCTGAAGTCAGCTGTACGTGAGATGGGAACCTCCGGGAGGTGACGTGAGAACCTCCGGGAGGTGACGTGAGAACTTGCGGGATGTGACAGAGGGCAGCGGGAGAAGAGAGCAGAAGTCTGGGCGGCAGGCAGCCTGTGTCCCAGCTGGGTCTGTCAGGCGGCTGCAGATGGGAGAAGTGGCCAAAGGGCAGAGAGGGGAGCGCTGGGGACCTTGTGGGCAGTCAAGTCTTGCAAGGCCAACACGGATGCCTTGGGTGATGGCATCAGTGATGCCACTGAAGCCCCGGAGGAGCTAGGCAACGCTATGCAAAGTACCGATTTTGGGTGGAAATGGAGAAAAGCTGAGAGCGTTGAGGAAGAAGTAATTTCTGAGGGGGGGCGATGAGTTGGGGAGGCCAGCGGGGCAGAGCAAGGGAGGGCTGAGGGTGAATGGCGGAAGGAGCAGCCTGTGGAAGAGGGGTGAGGAGGGGGGCTGAAGGGGCCAGGTGCCCGTGGGGAGGGTGTGGTGAGTGCTGCTCTGGCCAAAGCCCGCGCCTGATGGCCGTGGTCTGTCCTGCTTCTTGTCCTGGTTTCAGCTGGGGTGGAGTTCTCTTCCGAGTAGTTCGTATGGCATTGTGGTTTAGATTTGTGCCGAGAAGAGTGTTGATAACGGGGATGTGTTTGTTCTTGCTGATGAGTGCTTGCGCAGCGCTGAGGCCTTTTCTGCTTCTGACGCTGCCCCGCCAGGCAGTAGGCTGGGGGTGCACGAGAAGTTGGTAGGGGACGCGGCTGGGACAGCTGAGCCCAAGTGACCAAGGGCTATGCCAGAGCATAGGACGTGGTGCTGAGCAACGGAAGCTGGGCTGAGACGACGGAAGCGCGGATGTTCAGAGTGATGGCGTTTATCTTCCGAAGTAGCCGTTAGGAGGGCTGAAGCCCTGCTTTCCTTTCAATGGCTAAACATCGGCCTGCTGGTGGGAGGCAGTGAAGGAAGGCCTCATTTTGCATTGTTTGCGTGTGCAGCTCCTGCTTTACCTATGAAAGTGCCTTCCTCTCAAGCCATGTCTTGTCTCCCTTTTACCTTTCCTGGGCTCACTCTGGGGGCGGGGGTGTACGCGCGCGCGCGCGCGTGTGTGTGTGTGTTTGGGCGTACGTGCTTTGCTGGTGAGGTGGGGCTAGCGAGGAGGAGGGGGGCGCCAGCAGGATCTGGAGAGAGCCAGGCTTGGAACTGCCAAGTGGGTAATATCTGTGAGCGCGGGCACGCCCAAAGGCCAGGCTCGCAGCGGAGGGAGCATGGGGCTGCGTGAGCCCGCAGGTACGTTCTGCCAGGAAGGTAGGGATGTGGGGTGTGGTGATGCTGAGGGAAGGCCAACGGTGTGACGGTGCTGCTTGGATGGTGGAAATTGGCCCTGAGGAGGAGGAATTTTCACTCCCAGGGCAGTGCTCCAGAGCTTGCGAGAGGGGAGATGCAGAGGAAGGTGAAGATGACGGGCGTGGCTGGGAGGTGGATTGTGATGCCGTTTCCACGGCAGCGACCTGAGTGCCTTGCGGCAGTGGTCAGGCAGACACTGTGACGTCATCAAGTGCATCTCAGACAGTCCAAAGTGGCCCGGCCAAGAGCTCAGGCAGTGGGAAGGGCTAGTAGAGGCAGGCGAAGCCAAGAGAGTTGGGCTGCTGCTTGTGAGGTCATGGCATGAGAGCAATGGGATTGGCCAGGAGCAGGCAGGTGTCATGAGGTCATCAAGGAGAGCAGCTGGGAAGGCTGCAGAGAAGACGAGCGGGCCCCTGGTGAGGCCCTGCCCCGGTCTGAAGTCAGCTGTACGTGAGATGGGAACCTCCGGGAGGTGACGTGAGAACCTCCGGGAGGTGACGTGAGAACTTGCGGGATGTGACAGAGGGCAGCGGGAGAAGAGAGCAGAAGTCTGGGCGGCAGGCAGCCTGTGTCCCAGCTGGGTCTGTCAGGCGGCTGCAGATGGGAGAAGTGGCCAAAGGGCAGAGAGGGGAGCGCTGGGGACCTTGTGGGCAGTCAAGTCTTGCAAGGCCAACACGGATGCCTTGGGTGATGGCATCAGTGATGCCACTGAAGCCCCGGAGGAGCTAGGCAACGCTATGCAAAGTACCGATTTTGGGTGGAAATGGAGAAAAGCTGAGAGCGTTGAGGAAGAAGTAATTTCTGAGGGGGGGCGATGAGTTGGGGAGGCCAGCGGGGCAGAGCAAGGGAGGGCTGAGGGTGAATGGCGGAAGGAGCAGCCTGTGGAAGAGGGGTGAGGAGGGGGGCTGAAGGGGCCAGGTGCCCGTGGGGAGGGTGTGGTGAGTGCTGCTCTGGCCAAAGCCCGCGCCTGATGGCCGTGGTCTGTCCTGCTTCTTGTCCTGGTTTCAGCTGGGGTGGAGTTCTCTTCCGAGTAGTTCGTATGGCATTGTGGTTTAGATTTGTGCCGAGAAGAGTGTTGATAACGGGGATGTGTTTGTTCTTGCTGATGAGTGCTTGCGCAGCGCTGAGGCCTTTTCTGCTTCTGACGCTGCCCCGCCAGGCAGTAGGCTGGGGGTGCACGAGAAGTTGGTAGGGGACGCGGCTGGGACAGCTGAGCCCAAGTGACCAAGGGCTATGCCAGAGCATAGGACGTGGTGCTGAGCAACGGAAGCTGGGCTGAGACGACGGAAGCGCGGATGTTCAGAGTGATGGCGTTTATCTTCCGAAGTAGCCGTTAGGAGGGCTGAAGCCCTGCTTTCCTTTCAATGGCTAAACATCGGCCTGCTGGTGGGAGGCAGTGAAGGAAGGCCTCATTTTGCATTGTTTGCGTGTGCAGCTCCTGCTTTACCTATGAAAGTGCCTTCCTCTCAAGCCATGTCTTGTCTCCCTTTTACCTTTCCTGGGCTCACTCTGGGGGCGGGGGTGTACGCGCGCGCGCGCGCGCGTGTGTGTGTGTTTGGGCGTACGTGCTTTGCTGGTGAGGTGGGGCTAGCGAGGAGGAGGGGGGCGCCAGCAGGATCTGGAGAGAGCCAGGCTTGGAACTGCCAAGTGGGTAATATCTGTGAGCGCGGGCACGCCCAAAGGCCAGGCTCGCAGCGGAGGGAGCATGGGGCTGCGTGAGCCCGCAGGTACGTTCTGCCAGGAAGGTAGGGATGTGGGGTGTGGTGATGCTGAGTGAAGGCCAACGGTGTGACGGTGCTGCTTGGATGGTGGAAATTGGCCCTGAGGAGGAGGAATTTTCACTCCCAGGGCAGTGCTCCAGAGCTTGCGAGAGGGGAGATGCAGAGGAAGGTGAAGATGACGGGCGTGGCTGGGAGGTGGATTGTGATGCCGTTTCCACGGCAGCGACCTGAGTGCCTTGCGGCAGTGGTCAGGCAGACACTGTGACGTCATCAAGTGCATCTCAGACAGTCCAAAGTGGCCCGGCCAAGAGCTCAGGCAGTGGGAAGGGCTAGTAGAGGCAGGCGAAGCCAAGAGAGTTGGGCTGCTGCTTGTGAGGTCATGGCATGAGAGCAATGGGATTGGCCAGGAGCAGGCAGGTGTCATGAGGTCATCAAGGAGAGCAGCTGGGAAGGCTGCAGAGAAGACGAGCGGGCCCCTGGTGAGGCCCTGCCCCGGTCTGAAGTCAGCTGTACGTGAGATGGGAACCTCCGGGAGGTGACGTGAGAACCTCCGGGAGGTGACGTGAGAACTTGCGGGATGTGACAGAGGGCAGCGGGAGAAGAGAGCAGAAGTCTGGGCGGCAGGCAGCCTGTGTCCCAGCTGGGTCTGTCAGGCGGCTGCAGATGGGAGAAGTGGCCAAAGGGCAGAGAGGGGAGCGCTGGGGACCTTGTGGGCAGTCAAGTCTTGCAAGGCCAACACGGATGCCTTGGGTGATGGCATCAGTGATGCCACTGAAGCCCCGGAGGAGCTAGGCAACGCTATGCAAAGTACTGATTTTGGGTGGAAATGGAGAAAAGCTGAGAGCGTTGAGGAAGAAGTAATTTCTGAGGGGGGGCGATGAGTTGGGGAGGCCAGCGGGGCAGAGCAAGGGAGGGCTGAGGGTGAATGGCGGAAGGAGCAGCCTGTGGAAGAGGGGTGAGGAGGGGGGCTGAAGGGGCCAGGTGCCCGTGGGGAGGGTGTGGTGAGTGCTGCTCTGGCCAAAGCCCGCGCCTGATGGCCGTGGTCTGTCCTGCTTCTTGTCCTGGTTTCAGCTGGGGTGGAGTTCTCTTCCGAGTAGTTCGTATGGCATTGTGGTTTAGATTTGTGCCGAGAAGAGTGTTGATAACGGGGATGTGTTTGTTCTTGCTGATGAGTGCTTGCGCAGCGCTGAGGCCTTTTCTGCTTCTGACGCTGCCCCGCCAGGCAGTAGGCTGGGGGTGCACGAGAAGTTGGTAGGGGACGCGGCTGGGACAGCTGAGCCCAAGTGACCAAGGGCTATGCCAGAGCATAGGACGTGGTGCTGAGCAACGGAAGCTGGGCTGAGACGACGGAAGCGCGGATGTTCAGAGTGATGGCGTTTATCTTCCGAAGTAGCCGTTAGGAGGGCTGAAGCCCTGCTTTCCTTTCAATGGCTAAACATCGGCCTGCTGGTGGGAGGCAGTGAAGGAAGGCCTCATTTTGCATTGTTTGCGTGTGCAGCTCCTGCTTTACCTATGAAAGTGCCTTCCTCTCAAGCCATGTCTTGTCTCCCTTTTACCTTTCCTGGGCTCACTCTGGGGGCGGGGGTGTACGCGCGCGCGCGCGCGCGTGTGTGTGTGTTTGGGCGTACGTGCTTTGCTGGTGAGGTGGGGCTAGCGAGGAGGAGGGGGGCGCCAGCAGGATCTGGAGAGAGCCAGGCTTGGAACTGCCAAGTGGGTAATATCTGTGAGCGCGGGCACGCCCAAAGGCCAGGCTCGCAGCGGAGGGAGCATGGGGCTGCGTGAGCCCGCAGGTACGTTCTGCCAGGAAGGTAGGGATGTGGGGTGTGGTGATGCTGAGGGAAGGCCAACGGTGTGACGGTGCTGCTTGGATGGTGGAAATTGGCCCTGAGGAGGAGGAATTTTCACTCCCAGGGCAGTGCTCCAGAGCTTGCGAGAGGGGAGATGCAGAGGAAGGTGAAGATGACGGGCGTGGCTGGGAGGTGGATTGTGATGCCGTTTCCACGGCAGCGACCTGAGTGCCTTGCGGCAGTGGTCAGGCAGACACTGTGACGTCATCAAGTGCATCTCAGACAGTCCAAAGTGGCCCGGCCAAGAGCTCAGGCAGTGGGAAGGGCTAGTAGAGGCAGGCGAAGCCAAGAGAGTTGGGCTGCTGCTTGTGAGGTCATGGCATGAGAGCAATGGGATTGGCCAGGAGCAGGCAGGTGTCATGAGGTCATCAAGGAGAGCAGCTGGGAAGGCTGCAGAGAAGACGAGCGGGCCCCTGGTGAGGCCCTGCCCCGGTCTGAAGTCAGCTGTACGTGAGATGGGAACCTCCGGGAGGTGACGTGAGAACCTCCGGGAGGTGACGTGAGAACTTGCGGGATGTGACAGAGGGCAGCGGGAGAAGAGAGCAGAAGTCTGGGCGGCAGGCAGCCTGTGTCCCAGCTGGGTCTGTCAGGCGGCTGCAGATGGGAGAAGTGGCCAAAGGGCAGAGAGGGGAGCGCTGGGGACCTTGTGGGCAGTCAAGTCTTGCAAGGCCAACACGGATGCCTTGGGTGATGGCATCAGTGATGCCACTGAAGCCCCGGAGGAGCTAGGCAACGCTATGCAAAGTACCGATTTTGGGTGGAAATGGAGAAAAGCTGAGAGCGTTGAGGAAGAAGTAATTTCTGAGGGGGGGCGATGAGTTGGGGAGGCCAGCGGGGCAGAGCAAGGGAGGGCTGAGGGTGAATGGCGGAAGGAGCAGCCTGTGGAAGAGGGGTGAGGAGGGGGGCTGAAGGGGCCAGGTGCCCGTGGGGAGGGTGTGGTGAGTGCTGCTCTGGCCAAAGCCCGCGCCTGATGGCCGTGGTCTGTCCTGCTTCTTGTCCTGGTTTCAGCTGGGGTGGAGTTCTCTTCCGAGTAGTTCGTATGGCATTGTGGTTTAGATTTGTGCCGAGAAGAGTGTTGATAACGGGGATGTGTTTGTTCTTGCTGATGAGTGCTTGCGCAGCGCTGAGGCCTTTTCTGCTTCTGACGCTGCCCCGCCAGGCAGTAGGCTGGGGGTGCACGAGAAGTTGGTAGGGGACGCGGCTGGGACAGCTGAGCCCAAGTGACCAAGGGCTATGCCAGAGCATAGGACGTGGTGCTGAGCAACGGAAGCTGGGCTGAGACGACGGAAGCGCGGATGTTCAGAGTGATGGCGTTTATCTTCCGAAGTAGCCGTTAGGAGGGCTGAAGCCCTGCTTTCCTTTCAATGGCTAAACATCGGCCTGCTGGTGGGAGGCAGTGAAGGAAGGCCTCATTTTGCATTGTTTGCGTGTGCAGCTCCTGCTTTACCTATAAAAGTGCCTTCCTCTCAAGCCATGTCTTGTCTCCCTTTTACCTTTCCTGGGCTCACTCTGGGGGCGGGGGTGTACGCGCGCGCGCGCGCGCGTGTGTGTGTGTTTGGGCGTACATGCTTTGCTGGTGAGGTGGGGCTAGCGAGGAGGAGGGGGGCGCCAGCAGGATCTGGAGAGAGCCAGGCTTGGAACTGCCAAGTGGGTAATATCTGTGAGCGCGGGCACGCCCAAAGGCCAGGCTCGCAGCGGAGGGAGCATGGGGCTGCGTGAGCCCGCAGGTACGTTCTGCCAGGAAGGTAGGGATGTGGGGTGTGGTGATGCTGAGGGAAGGCCAACGGTGTGACGGTGCTGCTTGGATGGTGGAAATTGGCCCTGAGGAGGAGGAATTTTCACTCCCAGGGCAGTGCTCCAGAGCTTGCGAGAGGGGAGATGCAGAGGAAGGTGAAGATGACGGGCGTGGCTGGGAGGTGGATTGTGATGCCGTTTCCACGGCAGCGACCTGAGTGCCTTGCGGCAGTGGTCAGGCAGACACTGTGACGTCATCAAGTGCATCTCAGACAGTCCAAAGTGGCCCGGCCAAGAGCTCAGGCAGTGGGAAGGGCTAGTAGAGGCAGGCGAAGCCAAGAGAGTTGGGCTGCTGCTTGTGAGGTCATGGCATGAGAGCAATGGGATTGGCCAGGAGCAGGCAGGTGTCATGAGGTCATCAAGGAGAGCAGCTGGGAAGGCTGCAGAGAAGACGAGCGGGCCCCTGGTGAGGCCCTGCCCCGGTCTGAAGTCAGCTGTACGTGAGATGGGAACCTCCGGGAGGTGACGTGAGAACTTGCGGGATGTGACAGAGGGCAGCGGGAGAAGAGAGCAGAAGTCTGGGCGGCAGGCAGCCTGTGTCCCAGCTGGGTCTGTCAGGCGGCTGCAGATGGGAGAAGTGGCCAAAGGGCAGAGAGGGGAGCGCTGGGGACCTTGTGGGCAGTCAAGTCTTGCAAGGCCAACACGGATGCCTTGGGTGATGGCATCAGTGATGCCACTGAAGCCCCGGAGGAGCTAGGCAACGCTATGCAAAGTACCGATTTTGGGTGGAAATGGAGAAAAGCTGAGAGCGTTGAGGAAGAAGTAATTTCTGAGGGGGGGCGATGAGTTGGGGAGGCCAGCGGGGCAGAGCAAGGGAGGGCTGAGGGTGAATGGCGGAAGGAGCAGCCTGTGGAAGAGGGGTGAGGAGGGGGGCTGAAGGGGCCAGGTGCCCGTGGGGAGGGTGTGGTGAGTGCTGCTCTGGCCAAAGCCCGCGCCTGATGGCCGTGGTCTGTCCTGCTTCTTGTCCTGGTTTCAGCTGGGGTGGAGTTCTCTTCCGAGTAGTTCGTATGGCATTGTGGTTTAGATTTGTGCCGAGAAGAGTGTTGATAACGGGGATGTGTTTGTTCTTGCTGATGAGTGCTTGCGCAGCGCTGAGGCCTTTTCTGCTTCTGACGCTGCCCCGCCAGGCAGTAGGCTGGGGGTGCACGAGAAGTTGGTAGGGGACGCGGCTGGGACAGCTGAGCCCAAGTGACCAAGGGCTATGCCAGAGCATAGGACGTGGTGCTGAGCAACGGAAGCTGGGCTGAGACGACGGAAGCGCGGATGTTCAGAGTGATGGCGTTTATCTTCCGAAGTAGCCGTTAGGAGGGCTGAAGCCCTGCTTTTCTTTCAATGGCTAAACATCGGCCTGCTGGTGGGAGGCAGTGAAGGAAGGCCTCATTTTGCATTGTTTGCGTGTGCAGCTCCTGCTTTACCTATGAAAGTGCCTTCCTCTCAAGCCATGTCTTGTCTCCCTTTTACCTTTCCTGGGCTCACTCTGGGGGCGGGGGTGTACGCGCGCGCGCGCGCGCGTGTGTGTGTGTTTGGGCGTACGTGCTTTGCTGGTGAGGTGGGGCTAGCGAGGAGGAGGGGGGGCGCCAGCAGGATCTGGAGAGAGCCAGGCTTGGAACTGCCAAGTGGGTAATATCTGTGAGCGCGGGCACGCCCAAAGGCCAGGCTCGCAGCGGAGGGAGCATGGGGCTGCGTGAGCCCGCAGGTACGTTCTGCCAGGAAGGTAGGGATGTGGGGTGTGGTGATGCTGAGTGAAGGCCAACGGTGTGACGGTGCTGCTTGGATGGTGGAAATTGGCCCTGAGGAGGAGGAATTTTCACTCCCAGGGCAGTGCTCCAGAGCTTGCGAGAGGGGAGATGCAGAGGAAGGTGAAGATGACGGGCGTGGCTGGGAGGTGGATTGTGATGCCGTTTCCACGGCAGCGACCTGAGTGCCTTGCGGCAGTGGTCAGGCAGACACTGTGACGTCATCAAGTGCATCTCAGACAGTCCAAAGTGGCCCGGCCAAGAGCTCAGGCAGTGGGAAGGGCTAGTAGAGGCAGGCGAAGCCAAGAGAGTTGGGCTGCTGCTTGTGAGGTCATGGCATGAGAGCAATGGGATTGGCCAGGAGCAGGCAGGTGTCATGAGGTCATCAAGGAGAGCAGCTGGGAAGGCTGCAGAGAAGACGAGCGGGCCCCTGGTGAGGCCCTGCCCCGGTCTGAAGTCAGCTGTACGTGAGATGGGAACCTCCGGGAGGTGACGTGAGAACCTCCGGGAGGTGACGTGAGAACTTGCGGGATGTGACAGAGGGCAGCGGGAGAAGAGAGCAGAAGTCTGGGCGGCAGGCAGCCTGTGTCCCAGCTGGGTCTGTCAGGCGGCTGCAGATGGGAGAAGTGGCCAAAGGGCAGAGAGGGGAGCGCTGGGGACCTTGTGGGCAGTCAAGTCTTGCAAGGCCAACACGGATGCCTTGGGTGATGGCATCAGTGATGCCACTGAAGCCCCGGAGGAGCTAGGCAACGCTATGCAAAGTACTGATTTTGGGTGGAAATGGAGAAAAGCTGAGAGCGTTGAGGAAGAAGTAATTTCTGAGGGGGGGCGATGAGTTGGGGAGGCCAGCGGGGCAGAGCAAGGGAGGGCTGAGGGTGAATGGCGGAAGGAGCAGCCTGTGGAAGAGGGGTGAGGAGGGGGGCTGAAGGGGCCAGGTGCCCGTGGGGAGGGTGTGGTGAGTGCTGCTCTGGCCAAAGCCCGCGCCTGATGGCCGTGGTCTGTCCTGCTTCTTGTCCTGGTTTCAGCTGGGGTGGAGTTCTCTTCCGAGTAGTTCGTATGGCATTGTGGTTTAGATTTGTGCCGAGAAGAGTGTTGATAACGGGGATGTGTTTGTTCTTGCTGATGAGTGCTTGCGCAGCGCTGAGGCCTTTTCTGCTTCTGACGCTGCCCCGCCAGGCAGTAGGCTGGGGGTGCACGAGAAGTTGGTAGGGGACGCGGCTGGGACAGCTGAGCCCAAGTGACCAAGGGCTATGCCAGAGCATAGGACGTGGTGCTGAGCAACGGAAGCTGGGCTGAGACGACGGAAGCGCGGATGTTCAGAGTGATGGCGTTTATCTTCCGAAGTAGCCGTTAGGAGGGCTGAAGCCCTGCTTTCCTTTCAATGGCTAAACATCGGCCTGCTGGTGGGAGGCAGTGAAGGAAGGCCTCATTTTGCATTGTTTGCGTGTGCAGCTCCTGCTTTACCTATGAAAGTGCCTTCCTCTCAAGCCATGTCTTGTCTCCCTTTTACCTTTCCTGGGCTCACTCTGGGGGCGGGGGTGTACGCACGCGCGCGCGCGCGTGTGTGTGTGTTTGGGCGTACGTGCTTTGCTGGTGAGGTGGGGCTAGCGAGGAGGAGGGGGGCGCCAGCAGGATCTGGAGAGAGCCAGGCTTGGAACTGCCAAGTGGGTAATATCTGTGAGCGCGGGCACGCCCAAAGGCCAGGCTCGCAGCGGAGGGAGCATGGGGCTGCGTGAGCCCGCAGGTACGTTCTGCCAGGAAGGTAGGGATGTGGGGTGTGGTGATGCTGAGGGAAGGCCAACGGTGTGACGGTGCTGCTTGGATGGTGGAAATTGGCCCTGAGGAGGAGGAATTTTCACTCCCAGGGCAGTGCTCCAGAGCTTGCGAGAGGGGAGATGCAGAGGAAGGTGAAGATGACGGGCGTGGCTGGGAGGTGGATTGTGATGCCGTTTCCACGGCAGCGACCTGAGTGCCTTGCGGCAGTGGTCAGGCAGACACTGTGACGTCATCAAGTGCATCTCAGACAGTCCAAAGTGGCCCGGCCAAGAGCTCAGGCAGTGGGAAGGGCTAGTAGAGGCAGGCGAAGCCAAGAGAGTTGGGCTGCTGCTTGTGAGGTCATGGCATGAGAGCAATGGGATTGGCCAGGAGCAGGCAGGTGTCATGAGGTCATCAAGGAGAGCAGCTGGGAAGGCTGCAGAGAAGACGAGCGGGCCCCTGGTGAGGCCCTGCCCCGGTCTGAAGTCAGCTGTACGTGAGATGGGAACCTCCGGGAGGTGACGTGAGAACCTCCGGGAGGTGACGTGAGAACTTGCGGGATGTGACAGAGGGCAGCGGGAGAAGAGAGCAGAAGTCTGGGCGGCAGGCAGCCTGTGTCCCAGCTGGGTCTGTCAGGCGGCTGCAGATGGGAGAAGTGGCCAAAGGGCAGAGAGGGGAGCGCTGGGGACCTTGTGGGCAGTCAAGTCTTGCAAGGCCAACACGGATGCCTTGGGTGATGGCATCAGTGATGCCACTGAAGCCCCGGAGGAGCTAGGCAACGCTATGCAAAGTACCGATTTTGGGTGGAAATGGAGAAAAGCTGAGAGCGTTGAGGAAGAAGTAATTTCTGAGGGGGGGCGATGAGTTGGGGAGGCCAGCGGGGCAGAGCAAGGGAGGGCTGAGGGTGAATGGCGGAAGGAGCAGCCTGTGGAAGAGGGGTGAGGAGGGGGGCTGAAGGGGCCAGGTGCCCGTGGGGAGGGTGTGGTGAGTGCTGCTCTGGCCAAAGCCCGCGCCTGATGGCCGTGGTCTGTCCTGCTTCTTGTCCTGGTTTCAGCTGGGGTGGAGTTCTCTTCCGAGTAGTTCGTATGGCATTGTGGTTTAGATTTGTGCCGAGAAGAGTGTTGATAACGGGGATGTGTTTGTTCTTGCTGATGAGTGCTTGCGCAGCGCTGAGGCCTTTTCTGCTTCTGACGCTGCCCCGCCAGGCAGTAGGCTGGGGGTGCACGAGAAGTTGGTAGGGGACGCGGCTGGGACAGCTGAGCCCAAGTGACCAAGGGCTATGCCAGAGCATAGGACGTGGTGCTGAGCAACGGAAGCTGGGCTGAGACGACGGAAGCGCGGATGTTCAGAGTGATGGCGTTTATCTTCCGAAGTAGCCGTTAGGAGGGCTGAAGCCCTGCTTTCCTTTCAATGGCTAAACATCGGCCTGCTGGTGGGAGGCAGTGAAGGAAGGCCTCATTTTGCATTGTTTGCGTGTGCAGCTCCTGCTTTACCTATGAAAGTGCCTTCCTCTCAAGCCATGTCTTGTCTCCCTTTTACCTTTCCTGGGCTCACTCTGGGGGCGGGGGTGTACGCGCGCGCGCGCGCGCGTGTGTGTGTGTTTGGGCGTACGTGCTTTGCTGGTGAGGTGGGGCTAGCGAGGAGGAGGGGGGCGCCAGCAGGATCTGGAGAGAGCCAGGCTTGGAACTGCCAAGTGGGTAATATCTGTGAGCGCGGGCACGCCCAAAGGCCAGGCTCGCAGCGGAGGGAGCATGGGGCTGCGTGAGCCCGCAGGTACGTTCTGCCAGGAAGGTAGGGATGTGGGGTGTGGTGATGCTGAGGGAAGGCCAACGGTGTGACGGTGCTGCTTGGATGGTGGAAATTGGCCCTGAGGAGGAGGAATTTTCACTCCCAGGGCAGTGCTCCAGAGCTTGCGAGAGGGGAGATGCAGAGGAAGGTGAAGATGACGGGCGTGGCTGGGAGGTGGATTGTGATGCCGTTTCCACGGCAGCGACCTGAGTGCCTTGCGGCAGTGGTCAGGCAGACACTGTGACGTCATCAAGTGCATCTCAGACAGTCCAAAGTGGCCCGGCCAAGAGCTCAGGCAGTGGGAAGGGCTAGTAGAGGCAGGCGAAGCCAAGAGAGTTGGGCTGCTGCTTGTGAGGTCATGGCATGAGAGCAATGGGATTGGCCAGGAGCAGGCAGGTGTCATGAGGTCATCAAGGAGAGCAGCTGGGAAGGCTGCAGAGAAGACGAGCGGGCCCCTGGTGAGGCCCTGCCCCGGTCTGAAGTCAGCTGTACGTGAGATGGGAACCTCCGGGAGGTGACGTGAGAACCTCCGGGAGGTGACGTGAGAACTTGCGGGATGTGACAGAGGGCAGCGGGAGAAGAGAGCAGAAGTCTGGGCGGCAGGCAGCCTGTGTCCCAGCTGGGTCTGTCAGGCGGCTGCAGATGGGAGAAGTGGCCAAAGGGCAGAGAGGGGAGCGCTGGGGACCTTGTGGGCAGTCAAGTCTTGCAAGGCCAACACGGATGCCTTGGGTGATGGCATCAGTGATGCCACTGAAGCCCCGGAGGAGCTAGGCAACGCTATGCAAAGTACCGATTTTGGGTGGAAATGGAGAAAAGCTGAGAGCGTTGAGGAAGAAGTAATTTCTGAGGGGGGGCGATGAGTTGGGGAGGCCAGCGGGGCAGAGCAAGGGAGGGCTGAGGGTGAATGGCGGAAGGAGCAGCCTGTGGAAGAGGGGTGAGGAGGGGGGCTGAAGGGGCCAGGTGCCCGTGGGGAGGGTGTGGTGAGTGCTGCTCTGGCCAAAGCCCGCGCCTGATGGCCGTGGTCTGTCCTGCTTCTTGTCCTGGTTTCAGCTGGGGTGGAGTTCTCTTCCGAGTAGTTCGTATGGCATTGTGGTTTAGATTTGTGCCGAGAAGAGTGTTGATAACGGGGATGTGTTTGTTCTTGCTGATGAGTGCTTGCGCAGCGCTGAGGCCTTTTCTGCTTCTGACGCTGCCCCGCCAGGCAGTAGGCTGGGGGTGCACGAGAAGTTGGTAGGGGACGCGGCTGGGACAGCTGAGCCCAAGTGACCAAGGGCTATGCCAGAGCATAGGACGTGGTGCTGAGCAACGGAAGCTGGGCTGAGACGACGGAAGCGCGGATGTTCAGAGTGATGGCGTTTATCTTCCGAAGTAGCCGTTAGGAGGGCTGAAGCCCTGCTTTCCTTTCAATGGCTAAACATCGGCCTGCTGGTGGGAGGCAGTGAAGGAAGGCCTCATTTTGCATTGTTTGCGTGTGCAGCTCCTGCTTTACCTATGAAAGTGCCTTCCTCTCAAGCCATGTCTTGTCTCCCTTTTACCTTTCCTGGGCTCACTCTGGGGGCGGGGGTGTACGCGCGCGCGCGCGCGCGTGTGTGTGTGTTTGGGCGTACGTGCTTTGCTGGTGAGGTGGGGCTAGCGAGGAGGAGGGGGGCGCCAGCAGGATCTGGAGAGAGCCAGGCTTGGAACTGCCAAGTGGGTAATATCTGTGAGCGCGGGCACGCCCAAAGGCCAGGCTCGCAGCGGAGGGAGCATGGGGCTGCGTGAGCCCGCAGGTACGTTCTGCCAGGAAGGTAGGGATGTGGGGTGTGGTGATGCTGAGGGAAGGCCAACGGTGTGACGGTGCTGCTTGGATGGTGGAAATTGGCCCTGAGGAGGAGGAATTTTCACTCCCAGGGCAGTGCTCCAGAGCTTGCGAGAGGGGAGATGCAGAGGAAGGTGAAGATGACGGGCGTGGCTGGGAGGTGGATTGTGATGCCGTTTCCACGGCAGCGACCTGAGTGCCTTGCGGCAGTGGTCAGGCAGACACTGTGACGTCATCAAGTGCATCTCAGACAGTCCAAAGTGGCCCGGCCAAGAGCTCAGGCAGTGGGAAGGGCTAGTAGAGGCAGGCGAAGCCAAGAGAGTTGGGCTGCTGCTTGTGAGGTCATGGCATGAGAGCAATGGGATTGGCCAGGAGCAGGCAGGTGTCATGAGGTCATCAAGGAGAGCAGCTGGGAAGGCTGCAGAGAAGACGAGCGGGCCCCTGGTGAGGCCCTGCCCCGGTCTGAAGTCAGCTGTACGTGAGATGGGAACCTCCGGGAGGTGACGTGAGAACCTCCGGGAGGTGACGTGAGAACTTGCGGGATGTGACAGAGGGCAGCGGGAGAAGAGAGCAGAAGTCTGGGCGGCAGGCAGCCTGTGTCCCAGCTGGGTCTGTCAGGCGGCTGCAGATGGGAGAAGTGGCCAAAGGGCAGAGAGGGGAGCGCTGGGGACCTTGTGGGCAGTCAAGTCTTGCAAGGCCAACACGGATGCCTTGGGTGATGGCATCAGTGATGCCACTGAAGCCCCGGAGGAGCTAGGCAACGCTATGCAAAGTACCGATTTTGGGTGGAAATGGAGAAAAGCTGAGAGCGTTGAGGAAGAAGTAATTTCTGAGGGGGGGCGATGAGTTGGGGAGGCCAGCGGGGCAGAGCAAGGGAGGGCTGAGGGTGAATGGCGGAAGGAGCAGCCTGTGGAAGAGGGGTGAGGAGGGGGGCTGAAGGGGCCAGGTGCCCGTGGGGAGGGTGTGGTGAGTGCTGCTCTGGCCAAAGCCCGCGCCTGATGGCCGTGGTCTGTCCTGCTTCTTGTCCTGGTTTCAGCTGGGGTGGAGTTCTCTTCCGAGTAGTTCGTATGGCATTGTGGTTTAGATTTGTGCCGAGAAGAGTGTTGATAACGGGGATGTGTTTGTTCTTGCTGATGAGTGCTTGCGCAGCGCTGAGGCCTTTTCTGCTTCTGACGCTGCCCCGCCAGGCAGTAGGCTGGGGGTGCACGAGAAGTTGGTAGGGGACGCGGCTGGGACAGCTGAGCCCAAGTGACCAAGGGCTATGCCAGAGCATAGGACGTGGTGCTGAGCAACGGAAGCTGGGCTGAGACGACGGAAGCGCGGATGTTCAGAGTGATGGCGTTTATCTTCCGAAGTAGCCGTTAGGAGGGCTGAAGCCCTGCTTTCCTTTCAATGGCTAAACATCGGCCTGCTGGTGGGAGGCAGTGAAGGAAGGCCTCATTTTGCATTGTTTGCGTGTGCAGCTCCTGCTTTACCTATGAAAGTGCCTTCCTCTCAAGCCATGTCTTGTCTCCCTTTTACCTTTCCTGGGCTCACTCTGGGGGCGGGGGTGTACGCGCGCGCGCGCGCGCGTGTGTGTGTGTTTGGGCGTACGTGCTTTGCTGGTGAGGTGGGGCTAGCGAGGAGGAGGGGGGCGCCAGCAGGATCTGGAGAGAGCCAGGCTTGGAACTGCCAAGTGGGTAATATCTGTGAGCGCGGGCACGCCCAAAGGCCAGGCTCGCAGCGGAGGGAGCATGGGGCTGCGTGAGCCCGCAGGTACGTTCTGCCAGGAAGGTAGGGATGTGGGGTGTGGTGATGCTGAGGGAAGGCCAACGGTGTGACGGTGCTGCTTGGATGGTGGAAATTGGCCCTGAGGAGGAGGAATTTTCACTCCCAGGGCAGTGCTCCAGAGCTTGCGAGAGGGGAGATGCAGAGGAAGGTGAAGATGACGGGCGTGGCTGGGAGGTGGATTGTGATGCCGTTTCCACGGCAGCGACCTGAGTGCCTTGCGGCAGTGGTCAGGCAGACACTGTGACGTCATCAAGTGCATCTCAGACAGTCCAAAGTGGCCCGGCCAAGAGCTCAGGCAGTGGGAAGGGCTAGTAGAGGCAGGCGAAGCCAAGAGAGTTGGGCTGCTGCTTGTGAGGTCATGGCATGAGAGCAATGGGATTGGCCAGGAGCAGGCAGGTGTCATGAGGTCATCAAGGAGAGCAGCTGGGAAGGCTGCAGAGAAGACGAGCGGGCCCCTGGTGAGGCCCTGCCCCGGTCTGAAGTCAGCTGTACGTGAGATGGGAACCTCCGGGAGGTGACGTGAGAACCTCCGGGAGGTGACGTGAGAACTTGCGGGATGTGACAGAGGGCAGCGGGAGAAGAGAGCAGAAGTCTGGGCGGCAGGCAGCCTGTGTCCCAGCTGGGTCTGTCAGGCGGCTGCAGATGGGAGAAGTGGCCAAAGGGCAGAGAGGGGAGCGCTGGGGACCTTGTGGGCAGTCAAGTCTTGCAAGGCCAACACGGATGCCTTGGGTGATGGCATCAGTGATGCCACTGAAGCCCCGGAGGAGCTAGGCAACGCTATGCAAAGTACCGATTTTGGGTGGAAATGGAGAAAAGCTGAGAGCGTTGAGGAAGAAGTAATTTCTGAGGGGGGGCGATGAGTTGGGGAGGCCAGCGGGGCAGAGCAAGGGAGGGCTGAGGGTGAATGGCGGAAGGAGCAGCCTGTGGAAGAGGGGTGAGGAGGGGGGCTGAAGGGGCCAGGTGCCCGTGGGGAGGGTGTGGTGAGTGCTGCTCTGGCCAAAGCCCGCGCCTGATGGCCGTGGTCTGTCCTGCTTCTTGTCCTGGTTTCAGCTGGGGTGGAGTTCTCTTCCGAGTAGTTCGTATGGCATTGTGGTTTAGATTTGTGCCGAGAAGAGTGTTGATAACGGGGATGTGTTTGTTCTTGCTGATGAGTGCTTGCGCAGCGCTAAGGCCTTTTCTGCTTCTGACGCTGCCCCGCCAGGCAGTAGGCTGGGGGTGCACGAGAAGTTGGTAGGGGACGCGGCTGGGACAGCTGAGCCCAAGTGACCAAGGGCTATGCCAGAGCATAGGACGTGGTGCTGAGCAACGGAAGCTGGGCTGAGACGACGGAAGCGCGGATGTTCAGAGTGATGGCGTTTATCTTCCGAAGTAGCCGTTAGGAGGGCTGAAGCCCTGCTTTCCTTTCAATGGCTAAACATCGGCCTGCTGGTGGGAGGCAGTGAAGGAAGGCCTCATTTTGCATTGTTTGCGTGTGCAGCTCCTGCTTTACCTATGAAAGTGCCTTCCTCTCAAGCCATGTCTTGTCTCCCTTTTACCTTTCCTGGGCTCACTCTGGGGGCGGGGGTGTACGCGCGCGCGCGCGCGCGTGTGTGTGTGTTTGGGCGTACGTGCTTTGCTGGTGAGGTGGGGCTAGCGAGGAGGAGGGGGGCGCCAGCAGGATCTGGAGAGAGCCAGGCTTGGAACTGCCAAGTGGGTAATATCTGTGAGCGCGGGCACGCCCAAAGGCCAGGCTCGCAGCGGAGGGAGCATGGGGCTGCGTGAGCCCGCAGGTACGTTCTGCCAGGAAGGTAGGGATGTGGGGAGTGGTGATGCTGAGTGAAGGCCAACGGTGTGACGGTGCTGCTTGGATGGTGGAAATTGGCCCTGAGGAGGAGGAATTTTCACTCCCAGGGCAGTGCTCCAGAGCTTGCGAGAGGGGAGATGCAGAGGAAGGTGAAGATGACGGGCGTGGCTGGGAGGTGGATTGTGATGCCGTTTCCACGGCAGCGACCTGAGTGCCTTGCGGCAGTGGTCAGGCAGACACTGTGACGTCATCAAGTGCATCTCAGACAGTCCAAAGTGGCCCGGCCAAGAGCTCAGGCAGTGGGAAGGGCTAGTAGAGGCAGGCGAAGCCAAGAGAGTTGGGCTGCTGCTTGTGAGGTCATGGCATGAGAGCAATGGGATTGGCCAGGAGCAGGCAGGTGTCATGAGGTCATCAAGGAGAGCAGCTGGGAAGGCTGCAGAGAAGACGAGCGGGCCCCTGGTGAGGCCCTGCCCCGGTCTGAAGTCAGCTGTACGTGAGATGGGAACCTCCGGGAGGTGACGTGAGAACCTCCGGGAGGTGACGTGAGAACTTGCGGGATGTGACAGAGGGCAGCGGGAGAAGAGAGCAGAAGTCTGGGCGGCAGGCAGCCTGTGTCCCAGCTGGGTCTGTCAGGCGGCTGCAGATGGGAGAAGTGGCCAAAGGGCAGAGAGGGGAGCGCTGGGGACCTTGTGGGCAGTCAAGTCTTGCAAGGCCAACACGGATGCCTTGGGTGATGGCATCAGTGATGCCACTGAAGCCCCGGAGGAGCTAGGCAACGCTATGCAAAGTACCGATTTTGGGTGGAAATGGAGAAAAGCTGAGAGCGTTGAGGAAGAAGTAATTTCTGAGGGGGGGCGATGAGTTGGGGAGGCCAGCGGGGCAGAGCAAGGGAGGGCTGAGGGTGAATGGCGGAAGGAGCAGCCTGTGGAAGAGGGGTGAGGAGGGGGGCTGAAGGGGCCAGGTGCCCGTGGGGAGGGTGTGGTGAGTGCTGCTCTGGCCAAAGCCCGCGCCTGATGGCCGTGGTCTGTCCTGCTTCTTGTCCTGGTTTCAGCTGGGGTGGAGTTCTCTTCCGAGTAGTTCGTATGGCATTGTGGTTTAGATTTGTGCCGAGAAGAGTGTTGATAACGGGGATGTGTTTGTTCTTGTTGATGAGTGCTTGCGCAGCGCTAAGGCCTTTTCTGCTTCTGACGCTGCCCCGCCAGGCAGTAGGCTGGGGGTGCACGAGAAGTTGGTAGGGGACGCGGCTGGAACAGCTGAGCCCAAGTGACCAAGGGCTATGCCAGAGCATAGGACGTGGTGCTGAGCAACGGAAGCTGGGCTGAGACGACGGAAGCGCGGATGTTCAGAGTGATGGCGTTTATCTTCCGAAGTAGCCGTTAGGAGGGCTGAAGCCCTGCTTTCCTTTCAATGGCTAAACATCGGCCTGCTGGTGGGAGGCAGTGAAGGAAGGCCTCATTTTGCATTGTTTGCGTGTGCAGCTCCTGCTTTACCTATGAAAGTGCCTTCCTCTCAAGCCATGTCTTGTCTCCCTTTTACCTTTCCTGGGCTCACTCTGGGGGCGGGGGTGTACGCGCGCGCGCGCGCGCGTGTGTGTGTGTTTGGGCGTACGTGCTTTGCTGGTGAGGTGGGGCTAGCGAGGAGGAGGGGGGCGCCAGCAGGATCTGGAGAGAGCCAGGCTTGGAACTGCCAAGTGGGTAATATCTGTGAGCGCGGGCACGCCCAAAGGCCAGGCTCGCAGCGGAGGGAGCATGGGGCTGCGTGAGCCCGCAGGTACGTTCTGCCAGGAAGGTAGGGATGTGGGGTGTGGTGATGCTGAGTGAAGGCCAACGGTGTGACGGTGCTGCTTGGATGGTGGAAATTGGCCCTGAGGAGGAGGAATTTTCACTCCCAGGGCAGTGCTCCAGAGCTTGCGAGAGGGGAGATGCAGAGGAAGGTGAAGATGATGGGCGTGGCTGGGAGGTGGATTGTGATGCCGTTTCCACGGCAGCGACCTGAGTGCCTTGCGGCAGTGGTCAGGCAGACACTGTGACGTCATCAAGTGCATCTCAGACAGTCCAAAGTGGCCCGGCCAAGAGCTCAGGCAGTGGGAAGGGCTAGTAGAGGCAGGCGAAGCCAAGAGAGTTGGGCTGCTGCTTGTGAGGTCATGGCATGAGAGCAATGGGATTGGCCAGGAGCAGGCAGGTGTCATGAGGTCATCAAGGAGAGCAGCTGGGAAGGCTGCAGAGAAGACGAGCGGGCCCCTGGTGAGGCCCTGCCCCGGTCTGAAGTCAGCTGTACGTGAGATGGGAACCTCCGGGAGGTGACGTGAGAACCTCCGGGAGGTGATGTGAGAACTTGCGGGATGTGACAGAGGGCAGCGGGAGAAGAGAGCAGAAGTCTGGGCGGCAGGCAGCCTGTGTCCCAGCTGGGTCTGTCAGGCGGCTGCAGATGGGAGAAGTGGCCAAAGGGCAGAGAGGGGAGCGCTGGGGACCTTGTGGGCAGTCAAGTCTTGCAAGGCCAACACGGATGCCTTGGGTGATGGCATCAGTGATGCCACTGAAGCCCCGGAGGAGCTAGGCAACGCTATGCAAAGTACCGATTTTGGGTGGAAATGGAGAAAAGCTGAGAGCGTTGAGGAAGAAGTAATTTCTGAGGGGGGGCGATGAGTTGGGGAGGCCAGCGGGGCAGAGCAAGGGAGGGCTGAGGGTGAATGGCGGAAGGAGCAGCCTGTGGAAGAGGGGTGAGGAGGGGGGCTGAAGGGGCCAGGTGCCCGTGGGGAGGGTGTGGTGAGTGCTGCTCTGGCCAAAGCCCGCGCCTGATGGCCGTGGTCTGTCCTGCTTCTTGTCCTGGTTTCAGCTGGGGTGGAGTTCTCTTCCGAGTAGTTCGTATGGCATTGTGGTTTAGATTTGTGCCGAGAAGAGTGTTGATAACGGGGATGTGTTTGTTCTTGCTGATGAGTGCTTGCGCAGCGCTAAGGCCTTTTCTGCTTCTGACGCTGCCCCGCCAGGCAGTAGGCTGGGGGTGCACGAGAAGTTGGTAGGGGACGCGGCTGGGACAGCTGAGCCCAAGTGACCAAGGGCTATGCCAGAGCATAGGACGTGGTGCTGAGCAACGGAAGCTGGGCTGAGACGACGGAAGCGCGGATGTTCAGAGTGATGGCGTTTATCTTCCGAAGTAGCCGTTAGGAGGGCTGAAGCCCTGCTTTCCTTTCAATGGCTAAACATCGGCCTGCTGGTGGGAGGCAGTGAAGGAAGGCCTCATTTTGCATTGTTTGCGTGTGCAGCTCCTGCTTTACCTATGAAAGTGCCTTCCTCTCAAGCCATGTCTTGTCTCCCTTTTACCTTTCCTGGGCTCACTCTGGGGGCGGGGGTGTACGCGCGCGCGCGCGCGCGTGTGTGTGTGTTTGGGCGTACGTGCTTTGCTGGTGAGGTGGGGCTAGCGAGGAGGAGGGGGGCGCCAGCAGGATCTGGAGAGAGCCAGGCTTGGAACTGCCAAGTGGGTAATATCTGTGAGCGCGGGCACGCCCAAAGGCCAGGCTCGCAGCGGAGGGAGCATGGGGCTGCGTGAGCCCGCAGGTACGTTCTGCCAGGAAGGTAGGGATGTGGGGTGTGGTGATGCTGAGTGAAGGCCAACGGTGTGACGGTGCTGCTTGGATGGTGGAAATTGGCCCTGAGGAGGAGGAATTTTCACTCCCAGGGCAGTGCTCCAGAGCTTGCGAGAGGGGAGATGCAGAGGAAGGTGAAGATGACGGGCGTGGCTGGGAGGTGGATTGTGATGCCGTTTCCACGGCAGCGACCTGAGTGCCTTGCGGCAGTGGTCAGGCAGACACTGTGACGTCATCAAGTGCATCTCAGACAGTCCAAAGTGGCCCGGCCAAGAGCTCAGGCAGTGGGAAGGGCTAGTAGAGGCAGGCGAAGCCAAGAGAGTTGGGCTGCTGCTTGTGAGGTCATGGCATGAGAGCAATGGGATTGGCCAGGAGCAGGCAGGTGTCATGAGGTCATCAAGGAGAGCAGCTGGGAAGGCTGCAGAGAAGACGAGCGGGCCCCTGGTGAGGCCCTGCCCCGGTCTGAAGTCAGCTGTACGTGAGATGGGAACCTCCGGGAGGTGACGTGAGAACCTCCGGGAGGTGACGTGAGAACCTCCGGGAGGTGACGTGAGAACTTGCGGGATGTGACAGAGGGCAGCGGGAGAAGAGAGCAGAAGTCTGGGCGGCAGGCAGCCTGTGTCCCAGCTGGGTCTGTCAGGCGGCTGCAGATGGGAGAAGTGGCCAAAGGGCAGAGAGGGGAGCGCTGGGGACCTTGTGGGCAGTCAAGTCTTGCAAGGCCAACACGGATGCCTTGGGTGATGGCATCAGTGATGCCACTGAAGCCCCGGAGGAGCTAGGCAACGCTATGCAAAGTACCGATTTTGGGTGGAAATGGAGAAAAGCTGAGAGCGTTGAGGAAGAAGTAATTTCTGAGGGGGGGCGATGAGTTGGGGAGGCCAGCGGGGCAGAGCAAGGGAGGGCTGAGGGTGAATGGCGGAAGGAGCAGCCTGTGGAAGAGGGGTGAGGAGGGGGGCTGAAGGGGCCAGGTGCCCGTGGGGAGGGTGTGGTGAGTGCTGCTCTGGCCAAAGCCCGCGCCTGATGGCCGTGGTCTGTCCTGCTTCTTGTCCTGGTTTCAGCTGGGGTGGAGTTCTCTTCCGAGTAGTTCGTATGGCATTGTGGTTTAGATTTGTGCCGAGAAGAGTGTTGATAACGGGGATGTGTTTGTTCTTGCTGATGAGTGCTTGCGCAGCGCTAAGGCCTTTTCTGCTTCTGACGCTGCCCCGCCAGGCAGTAGGCTGGGGGTGCACGAGAAGTTGGTAGGGGACGCGGCTGGGACAGCTGAGCCCAAGTGACCAAGGGCTATGCCAGAGCATAGGACGTGGTGCTGAGCAACGGAAGCTGGGCTGAGACGACGGAAGCGCGGATGTTCAGAGTGATGGCGTTTATCTTCCGAAGTAGCCGTTAGGAGGGCTGAAGCCCTGCTTTCCTTTCAATGGCTAAACATCGGCCTGCTGGTGGGAGGCAGTGAAGGAAGGCCTCATTTTGCATTGTTTGCGTGTGCAGCTCCTGCTTTACCTATGAAAGTGCCTTCCTCTCAAGCCATGTCTTGTCTCCCTTTTACCTTTCCTGGGCTCACTCTGGGGGCGGGGGTGTACGCGCGCGCGCGCGCGCGTGTGTGTGTGTTTGGGCGTACGTGCTTTGCTGGTGAGGTGGGGCTAGCGAGGAGGAGGGGGGCGCCAGCAGGATCTGGAGAGAGCCAGGCTTGGAACTGCCAAGTGGGTAATATCTGTGAGCGCGGGCACGCCCAAAGGCCAGGCTCGCAGCGGAGGGAGCATGGGGCTGCGTGAGCCCGCAGGTACGTTCTGCCAGGAAGGTAGGGATGTGGGGAGTGGTGATGCTGAGTGAAGGCCAACGGTGTGACGGTGCTGCTTGGATGGTGGAAATTGGCCCTGAGGAGGAGGAATTTTCACTCCCAGGGCAGTGCTCCAGAGCTTGCGAGAGGGGAGATGCAGAGGAAGGTGAAGATGACGGGCGTGGCTGGGAGGTGGATTGTGATGCCGTTTCCACGGCAGCGACCTGAGTGCCTTGCGGCAGTGGTCAGGCAGACACTGTGACGTCATCAAGTGCATCTCAGACAGTCCAAAGTGGCCCGGCCAAGAGCTCAGGCAGTGGGAAGGGCTAGTAGAGGCAGGCGAAGCCAAGAGAGTTGGGCTGCTGCTTGTGAGGTCATGGCATGAGAGCAATGGGATTGGCCAGGAGCAGGCAGGTGTCATGAGGTCATCAAGGAGAGCAGCTGGGAAGGCTGCAGAGAAGACGAGCGGGCCCCTGGTGAGGCCCTGCCCCGGTCTGAAGTCAGCTGTACGTGAGATGGGAACCTCCGGGAGGTGACGTGAGAACCTCCGGGAGGTGACGTGAGAACTTGCGGGATGTGACAGAGGGCAGCGGGAGAAGAGAGCAGAAGTCTGGGCGGCAGGCAGCCTGTGTCCCAGCTGGGTCTGTCAGGCGGCTGCAGATGGGAGAAGTGGCCAAAGGGCAGAGAGGGGAGCGCTGGGGACCTTGTGGGCAGTCAAGTCTTGCAAGGCCAACACGGATGCCTTGGGTGATGGCATCAGTGATGCCACTGAAGCCCCGGAGGAGCTAGGCAACGCTATGCAAAGTACCGATTTTGGGTGGAAATGGAGAAAAGCTGAGAGCGTTGAGGAAGAAGTAATTTCTGAGGGGGGGCGATGAGTTGGGGAGGCCAGCGGGGCAGAGCAAGGGAGGGCTGAGGGTGAATGGCGGAAGGAGCAGCCTGTGGAAGAGGGGTGAGGAGGGGGGCTGAAGGGGCCAGGTGCCCGTGGGGAGGGTGTGGTGAGTGCTGCTCTGGCCAAAGCCCGCGCCTGATGGCCGTGGTCTGTCCTGCTTCTTGTCCTGGTTTCAGCTGGGGTGGAGTTCTCTTCCGAGTAGTTCGTATGGCATTGTGGTTTAGATTTGTGCCGAGAAGAGTGTTGATAACGGGGATGTGTTTGTTCTTGCTGATGAGTGCTTGCGCAGCGCTAAGGCCTTTTCTGCTTCTGACGCTGCCCCGCCAGGCAGTAGGCTGGGGGTGCACGAGAAGTTGGTAGGGGACGCGGCTGGAACAGCTGAGCCCAAGTGACCAAGGGCTATGCCAGAGCATAGGACGTGGTGCTGAGCAACGGAAGCTGGGCTGAGACGACGGAAGCGCGGATGTTCAGAGTGATGGCGTTTATCTTCCGAAGTAGCCGTTAGGAGGGCTGAAGCCCTGCTTTCCTTTCAATGGCTAAACATCGGCCTGCTGGTGGGAGGCAGTGAAGGAAGGCCTCATTTTGCATTGTTTGCGTGTGCAGCTCCTGCTTTACCTATGAAAGTGCCTTCCTCTCAAGCCATGTCTTGTCTCCCTTTTACCTTTCCTGGGCTCACTCTGGGGGCGGGGGTGTACGCGCGCGCGCGCGCGCGTGTGTGTGTGTTTGGGCGTACGTGCTTTGCTGGTGAGGTGGGGCTAGCGAGGAGGAGGGGGGCGCCAGCAGGATCTGGAGAGAGCCAGGCTTGGAACTGCCAAGTGGGTAATATCTGTGAGCGCGGGCACGCCCAAAGGCCAGGCTCGCAGCGGAGGGAGCATGGGGCTGCGTGAGCCCGCAGGTACGTTCTGCCAGGAAGGTAGGGATGTGGGGTGTGGTGATGCTGAGTGAAGGCCAACGGTGTGACGGTGCTGCTTGGATGGTGGAAATTGGCCCTGAGGAGGAGGAATTTTCACTCCCAGGGCAGTGCTCCAGAGCTTGCGAGAGGGGAGATGCAGAGGAAGGTGAAGATGATGGGCGTGGCTGGGAGGTGGATTGTGATGCCGTTTCCACGGCAGCGACCTGAGTGCCTTGCGGCAGTGGTCAGGCAGACACTGTGACGTCATCAAGTGCATCTCAGACAGTCCAAAGTGGCCCGGCCAAGAGCTCAGGCAGTGGGAAGGGCTAGTAGAGGCAGGCGAAGCCAAGAGAGTTGGGCTGCTGCTTGTGAGGTCATGGCATGAGAGCAATGGGATTGGCCAGGAGCAGGCAGGTGTCATGAGGTCATCAAGGAGAGCAGCTGGGAAGGCTGCAGAGAAGACGAGCGGGCCCCTGGTGAGGCCCTGCCCCGGTCTGAAGTCAGCTGTACGTGAGATGGGAACCTCCGGGAGGTGACGTGAGAACCTCCGGGAGGTGATGTGAGAACTTGCGGGATGTGACAGAGGGCAGCGGGAGAAGAGAGCAGAAGTCTGGGCGGCAGGCAGCCTGTGTCCCAGCTGGGTCTGTCAGGCGGCTGCAGATGGGAGAAGTGGCCAAAGGGCAGAGAGGGGAGCGCTGGGGACCTTGTGGGCAGTCAAGTCTTGCAAGGCCAACACGGATGCCTTGGGTGATGGCATCAGTGATGCCACTGAAGCCCCGGAGGAGCTAGGCAACGCTATGCAAAGTACCGATTTTGGGTGGAAATGGAGAAAAGCTGAGAGCGTTGAGGAAGAAGTAATTTCTGAGGGGGGGCGATGAGTTGGGGAGGCCAGCGGGGCAGAGCAAGGGAGGGCTGAGGGTGAATGGCGGAAGGAGCAGCCTGTGGAAGAGGGGTGAGGAGGGGGGCTGAAGGGGCCAGGTGCCCGTGGGGAGGGTGTGGTGAGTGCTGCTCTGGCCAAAGCCCGCGCCTGATGGCCGTGGTCTGTCCTGCTTCTTGTCCTGGTTTCAGCTGGGGTGGAGTTCTCTTCCGAGTAGTTCGTATGGCATTGTGGTTTAGATTTGTGCCGAGAAGAGTGTTGATAACGGGGATGTGTTTGTTCTTGCTGATGAGTGCTTGCGCAGCGCTAAGGCCTTTTCTGCTTCTGACGCTGCCCCGCCAGGCAGTAGGCTGGGGGTGCACGAGAAGTTGGTAGGGGACGCGGCTGGGACAGCTGAGCCCAAGTGACCAAGGGCTATGCCAGAGCATAGGACGTGGTGCTGAGCAACGGAAGCTGGGCTGAGACGACGGAAGCGCGGATGTTCAGAGTGATGGCGTTTATCTTCCGAAGTAGCCGTTAGGAGGGCTGAAGCCCTGCTTTCCTTTCAATGGCTAAACATCGGCCTGCTGGTGGGAGGCAGTGAAGGAAGGCCTCATTTTGCATTGTTTGCGTGTGCAGCTCCTGCTTTACCTATGAAAGTGCCTTCCTCTCAAGCCATGTCTTGTCTCCCTTTTACCTTTCCTGGGCTCACTCTGGGGGCGGGGGTGTACGCGCGCGCGCGCGCGCGTGTGTGTGTGTTTGGGCGTACGTGCTTTGCTGGTGAGGTGGGGCTAGCGAGGAGGAGGGGGGCGCCAGCAGGATCTGGAGAGAGCCAGGCTTGGAACTGCCAAGTGGGTAATATCTGTGAGCGCGGGCACGCCCAAAGGCCAGGCTCGCAGCGGAGGGAGCATGGGGCTGCGTGAGCCCGCAGGTACGTTCTGCCAGGAAGGTAGGGATGTGGGGTGTGGTGATGCTGAGTGAAGGCCAACGGTGTGACGGTGCTGCTTGGATGGTGGAAATTGGCCCTGAGGAGGAGGAATTTTCACTCCCAGGGCAGTGCTCCAGAGCTTGCGAGAGGGGAGATGCAGAGGAAGGTGAAGATGACGGGCGTGGCTGGGAGGTGGATTGTGATGCCGTTTCCACGGCAGCGACCTGAGTGCCTTGCGGCAGTGGTCAGGCAGACACTGTGACGTCATCAAGTGCATCTCAGACAGTCCAAAGTGGCCCGGCCAAGAGCTCAGGCAGTGGGAAGGGCTAGTAGAGGCAGGCGAAGCCAAGAGAGTTGGGCTGCTGCTTGTGAGGTCATGGCATGAGAGCAATGGGATTGGCCAGGAGCAGGCAGGTGTCATGAGGTCATCAAGGAGAGCAGCTGGGAAGGCTGCAGAGAAGACGAGCGGGCCCCTGGTGAGGCCCTGCCCCGGTCTGAAGTCAGCTGTACGTGAGATGGGAACCTCCGGGAGGTGACGTGAGAACCTCCGGGAGGTGACGTGAGAACCTCCGGGAGGTGACGTGAGAACTTGCGGGATGTGACAGAGGGCAGCGGGAGAAGAGAGCAGAAGTCTGGGCGGCAGGCAGCCTGTGTCCCAGCTGGGTCTGTCAGGCGGCTGCAGATGGGAGAAGTGGCCAAAGGGCAGAGAGGGGAGCGCTGGGGACCTTGTGGGCAGTCAAGTCTTGCAAGGCCAACACGGATGCCTTGGGTGATGGCATCAGTGATGCCACTGAAGCCCCGGAGGAGCTAGGCAACGCTATGCAAAGTACCGATTTTGGGTGGAAATGGAGAAAAGCTGAGAGCGTTGAGGAAGAAGTAATTTCTGAGGGGGGGCGATGAGTTGGGGAGGCCAGCGGGGCAGAGCAAGGGAGGGCTGAGGGTGAATGGCGGAAGGAGCAGCCTGTGGAAGAGGGGTGAGGAGGGGGGCTGAAGGGGCCAGGTGCCCGTGGGGAGGGTGTGGTGAGTGCTGCTCTGGCCAAAGCCCGCGCCTGATGGCCGTGGTCTGTCCTGCTTCTTGTCCTGGTTTCAGCTGGGGTGGAGTTCTCTTCCGAGTAGTTCGTATGGCATTGTGGTTTAGATTTGTGCCGAGAAGAGTGTTGATAACGGGGATGTGTTTGTTCTTGCTGATGAGTGCTTGCGCAGCGCTAAGGCCTTTTCTGCTTCTGACGCTGCCCCGCCAGGCAGTAGGCTGGGGGTGCACGAGAAGTTGGTAGGGGACGCGGCTGGGACAGCTGAGCCCAAGTGACCAAGGGCTATGCCAGAGCATAGGACGTGGTGCTGAGCAACGGAAGCTGGGCTGAGACGACGGAAGCGCGGATGTTCAGAGTGATGGCGTTTATCTTCCGAAGTAGCCGTTAGGAGGGCTGAAGCCCTGCTTTCCTTTCAATGGCTAAACATCGGCCTGCTGGTGGGAGGCAGTGAAGGAAGGCCTCATTTTGCATGGTTTGCGTGTGCAGCTCCTGCTTTACCTATGAAAGTGCCTTCCTCTCAAGCCATGTCTTGTCTCCCTTTTACCTTTCCTGGGCTCACTCTGGGGGCGGGGGTGTACGCGCGCGCGCGCGCGCGTGTGTGTGTGTTTGGGCGTACGTGCTTTGCTGGTGAGGTGGGGCTAGCGAGGAGGAGGGGGGCGCCAGCAGGATCTGGAGAGAGCCAGGCTTGGAACTGCCAAGTGGGTAATATCTGTGAGCGCGGGCACGCCCAAAGGCCAGGCTCGCAGCGGAGGGAGCATGGGGCTGCGTGAGCCCGCAGGTACGTTCTGCCAGGAAGGTAGGGATGTGGGGAGTGGTGATGCTGAGTGAAGGCCAACGGTGTGACGGTGCTGCTTGGATGGTGGAAATTGGCCCTGAGGAGGAGGAATTTTCACTCCCAGGGCAGTGCTCCAGAGCTTGCGAGAGGGGAGATGCAGAGGAAGGTGAAGATGACGGGCGTGGCTGGGAGGTGGATTGTGATGCCGTTTCCACGGCAGCGACCTGAGTGCCTTGCGGCAGTGGTCAGGCAGACACTGTGACGTCATCAAGTGCATCTCAGACAGTCCAAAGTGGCCCGGCCAAGAGCTCAGGCAGTGGGAAGGGCTAGTAGAGGCAGGCGAAGCCAAGAGAGTTGGGCTGCTGCTTGTGAGGTCATGGCATGAGAGCAATGGGATTGGCCAGGAGCAGGCAGGTGTCATGAGGTCATCAAGGAGAGCAGCTGGGAAGGCTGCAGAGAAGACGAGCGGGCCCCTGGTGAGGCCCTGCCCCGGTCTGAAGTCAGCTGTACGTGAGATGGGAACCTCCGGGAGGTGACGTGAGAACCTCCGGGAGGTGATGTGAGAACTTGCGGGATGTGACAGAGGGCAGCGGGAGAAGAGAGCAGAAGTCTGGGCGGCAGGCAGCCTGTGTCCCAGCTGGGTCTGTCAGGCGGCTGCAGATGGGAGAAGTGGCCAAAGTGCAGAGAGGGGAGCGCTGGGGACCTTGTGGGCAGTCAAGTCTTGCAAGGCCAACACGGATGCCTTGGGTGATGGCATCAGTGATGCCACTGAAGCCCCGGAGGAGCTAGGCAACGCTATGCAAAGTACCGATTTTGGGTGGAAATGGAGAAAAGCTGAGAGCGTTGAGGAAGAAGTAATTTCTGAGGGGGGGCGATGAGTTGGGGAGGCCAGCGGGGCAGAGCAAGGGAGGGCTGAGGGTGAATGGCGGAAGGAGCAGCCTGTGGAAGAGGGGTGAGGAGGGGGGCTGAAGGGGCCAGGTGCCCGTGGGGAGGGTGTGGTGAGTGCTGCTCTGGCCAAAGCCCGCGCCTGATGGCCGTGGTCTGTCCTGCTTCTTGTCCTGGTTTCAGCTGGGGTGGAGTTCTCTTCCGAGTAGTTCGTATGGCATTGTGGTTTAGATTTGTGCCGAGAAGAGTGTTGGTAACGGGGATGTGTTTGTTCTTGCTGATGAGTGCTTGCGCAGCGCTGAGGCCTTTTCTGCTTCTGACGCTGCCCCGCCAGGCAGTAGGCTGGGGGTGCACGAGAAGTTGGTAGGGGACGCGGCTGGGACAGCTGAGCCCAAGTGACCAAGGGCTATGCCAGAGCATAGGACGTGGTGCTGAGCAACGGAAGCTGGGCTGAGACGACGGAAGCGCGGATGTTCAGAGTGATGGCGTTTATCTTCCGAAGTAGCCGTTAGGAGGGCTGAAGCCCTGCTTTCCTTTCAATGGCTAAACATCGGCCTGCTGGTGGGAGGCAGTGAAGGAAGGCCTCATTTTGCATTGTTTGCGTGTGCAGCTCCTGCTTTACCTATGAAAGTGCCTTCCTCTCAAGCCATGTCTTGTCTCCCTTTTACCTTTCCTGGGCTCACTCTGGGGGCGGGGGTGTACGCGCGCGCGCGCGCGCGTGTGTGTGTGTTTGGGCGTACGTGCTTTGCTGGTGAGGTGGGGCTAGCGAGGAGGAGGGGGGCGCCAGCAGGATCTGGAGAGAGCCAGGCTTGGAACTGCCAAGTGGGTAATATCTGTGAGCGCGGGCACGCCCAAAGGCCAGGCTCGCAGCGGAGGGAGCATGGGGCTGCGTGAGCCCGCAGGTACGTTCTGCCAGGAAGGTAGGGATGTGGGGTGTGGTGATGCTGAGTGAAGGCCAACGGTGTGACGGTGCTGCTTGGATGGTGGAAATTGGCCCTGAGGAGGAGGAATTTTCACTCCCAGGGCAGTGCTCCAGAGCTTGCGAGAGGGGAGATGCAGAGGAAGGTGAAGATGACGGGCGTGGCTGGGAGGTGGATTGTGATGCCGTTTCCACGGCAGCGACCTGAGTGCCTTGCGGCAGTGGTCAGGCAGACACTGTGACGTCATCAAGTGCATCTCAGACAGTCCAAAGTGGCCCGGCCAAGAGCTCAGGCAGTGGGAAGGGCTAGTAGAGGCAGGCGAAGCCAAGAGAGTTGGGCTGCTGCTTGTGAGGTCATGGCATGAGAGCAATGGGATTGGCCAGGAGCAGGCAGGTGTCATGAGGTCATCAAGGAGAGCAGCTGGGAAGGCTGCAGAGAAGACGAGCGGGCCCCTGGTGAGGCCCTGCCCCGGTCTGAAGTCAGCTGTACGTGAGATGGGAACCTCCGGGAGGTGACGTGAGAACTTGCGGGATGTGACAGAGGGCAGCGGGAGAAGAGAGCAGAAGTCTGGGCGGCAGGCAGCCTGTGTCCCAGCTGGGTCTGTCAGGCGGCTGCAGATGGGAGAAGTGGCCAAAGGGCAGAGAGGGGAGCGCTGGGGACCTTGTGGGCAGTCAAGTCTTGCAAGGCCAACACGGATGCCTTGGGTGATGGCATCAGTGATGCCACTGAAGCCCCGGAGGAGCTAGGCAACGCTATGCAAAGTACCGATTTTGGGTGGAAATGGAGAAAAGCTGAGAGCGTTGAGGAAGAAGTAATTTCTGAGGGGGGGCGATGAGTTGGGGAGGCCAGCGGGGCAGAGCAAGGGAGGGCTGAGGGTGAATGGCGGAAGGAGCAGCCTGTGGAAGAGGGGTGAGGAGGGGGGCTGAAGGGGCCAGGTGCCCGTGGGGAGGGTGTGGTGAGTGCTGCTCTGGCCAAAGCCCGCGCCTGATGGCCGTGGTCTGTCCTGCTTCTTGTCCTGGTTTCAGCTGGGGTGGAGTTCTCTTCCGAGTAGTTCGTATGGCATTGTGGTTTAGATTTGTGCCGAGAAGAGTGTTGATAACGGGGATGTGTTTGTTCTTGCTGATGAGTGCTTGCGCAGCGCTAAGGCCTTTTCTGCTTCTGACGCTGCCCCGCCAGGCAGTAGGCTGGGGGTGCACGAGAAGTTGGTAGGGGACGCGGCTGGGACAGCTGAGCCCAAGTGACCAAGGGCTATGCCAGAGCATAGGACGTGGTGCTGAGCAACGGAAGCTGGGCTGAGACGACGGAAGCGCGGATGTTCAGAGTGATGGCGTTTATCTTCCGAAGTAGCCGTTAGGAGGGCTGAAGCCCTGCTTTCCTTTCAATGGCTAAACATCGGCCTGCTGGTGGGAGGCAGTGAAGGAAGGCCTCATTTTGCATTGTTTGCGTGTGCAGCTCCTGCTTTACCTATGAAAGTGCCTTCCTCTCAAGCCATGTCTTGTCTCCCTTTTACCTTTCCTGGGCTCACTCTGGGGGCGGGGGTGTACGCGCGCGCGCGCGCGCGTGTGTGTGTGTTTGGGCGTACGTGCTTTGCTGGTGAGGTGGGGCTAGCGAGGAGGAGGGGGGCGCCAGCAGGATCTGGAGAGAGCCAGGCTTGGAACTGCCAAGTGGGTAATATCTGTGAGCGCGGGCACGCCCAAAGGCCAGGCTCGCAGCGGAGGGAGCATGGGGCTGCGTGAGCCCGCAGGTACGTTCTGCCAGGAAGGTAGGGATGTGGGGTGTGGTGATGCTGAGGGAAGGCCAACGGTGTGACGGTGCTGCTTGGATGGTGGAAATTGGCCCTGAGGAGGAGGAATTTTCACTCCCAGGGCAGTGCTCCAGAGCTTGCGAGAGGGGAGATGCAGAGGAAGGTGAAGATGACGGGCGTGGCTGGGAGGTGGATTGTGATGCCGTTTCCACGGCAGCGACCTGAGTGCCTTGCGGCAGTGGTCAGGCAGACACTGTGACGTCATCAAGTGCATCTCAGACAGTCCAAAGTGGCCCGGCCAAGAGCTCAGGCAGTGGGAAGGGCTAGTAGAGGCAGGCGAAGCCAAGAGAGTTGGGCTGCTGCTTGTGAGGTCATGGCATGAGAGCAATGGGATTGGCCAGGAGCAGGCAGGTGTCATGAGGTCATCAAGGAGAGCAGCTGGGAAGGCTGCAGAGAAGACGAGCGGGCCCCTGGTGAGGCCCTGCCCCGGTCTGAAGTCATCTGTACGTGAGATGGGAACCTCCGGGAGGTGACGTGAGAACCTCCGGGAGGTGACGTGAGAACTTGCGGGATGTGACAGAGGGCAGCGGGAGAAGAGAGCAGAAGTCTGGGCGGCAGGCAGCCTGTGTCCCAGCTGGGTCTGTCAGGCGGCTGCAGATGGGAGAAGTGGCCAAAGGGCAGAGAGGGGAGCGCTGGGGACCTTGTGGGCAGTCAAGTCTTGCAAGGCCAACACGGATGCCTTGGGTGATGGCATCAGTGATGCCACTGAAGCCCCGGAGGAGCTAGGCAACGCTATGCAAAGTACCGATTTTGGGTGGAAATGGAGAAAAGCTGAGAGCGTTGAGGAAGAAGTAATTTCTGAGGGGGGGCGATGAGTTGGGGAGGCCAGCGGGGCAGAGCAAGGGAGGGCTGAGGGTGAATGGCGGAAGGAGCAGCCTGTGGAAGAGGGGTGAGGAGGGGGGCTGAAGGGGCCAGGTGCCCGTGGGGAGGGTGTGGTGAGTGCTGCTCTGGCCAAAGCCCGCGCCTGATGGCCGTGGTCTGTCCTGCTTCTTGTCCTGGTTTCAGCTGGGGTGGAGTTCTCTTCCGAGTAGTTCGTATGGCATTGTGGTTTAGATTTGTGCCGAGAAGAGTGTTGATAACGGGGATGTGTTTGTTCTTGCTGATGAGTGCTTGCGCAGCGCTAAGGCCTTTTCTGCTTCTGACGCTGCCCCGCCAGGCAGTAGGCTGGGGGTGCACGAGAAGTTGGTAGGGGACGCGGCTGGAACAGCTGAGCCCAAGTGACCAAGGGCTATGCCAGAGCATAGGACGTGGTGCTGAGCAACGGAAGCTGGGCTGAGACGACGGAAGCGCGGATGTTCAGAGTGATGGCGTTTATCTTCCGAAGTAGCCGTTAGGAGGGCTGAAGCCCTGCTTTCCTTTCAATGGCTAAACATCGGCCTGCTGGTGGGAGGCAGTGAAGGAAGGCCTCATTTTGCATTGTTTGCGTGTGCAGCTCCTGCTTTACCTATGAAAGTGCCTTCCTCTCAAGCCATGTCTTGTCTCCCTTTTACCTTTCCTGGGCTCACTCTGGGGGCGGGGGTGTACGCGCGCGCGCGCGCGCGTGTGTGTGTGTTTGGGCGTACGTGCTTTGCTGGTGAGGTGGGGCTAGCGAGGAGGAGGGGGGCGCCAGCAGGATCTGGAGAGAGCCAGGCTTGGAACTGCCAAGTGGGTAATATCTGTGAGCGCGGGCACGCCCAAAGGCCAGGCTCGCAGCGGAGGGAGCATGGGGCTGCGTGAGCCCGCAGGTACGTTCTGCCAGGAAGGTAGGGATGTGGGGTGTGGTGATGCTGAGTGAAGGCCAACGGTGTGACGGTGCTGCTTGGATGGTGGAAATTGGCCCTGAGGAGGAGGAATTTTCACTCCCAGGGCAGTGCTCCAGAGCTTGCGAGAGGGGAGATGCAGAGGAAGGTGAAGATGATGGGCGTGGCTGGGAGGTGGATTGTGATGCCGTTTCCACGGCAGCGACCTGAGTGCCTTGCGGCAGTGGTCAGGCAGACACTGTGACGTCATCAAGTGCATCTCAGACAGTCCAAAGTGGCCCGGCCAAGAGCTCAGGCAGTGGGAAGGGCTAGTAGAGGCAGGCGAAGCCAAGAGAGTTGGGCTGCTGCTTGTGAGGTCATGGCATGAGAGCAATGGGATTGGCCAGGAGCAGGCAGGTGTCATGAGGTCATCAAGGAGAGCAGCTGGGAAGGCTGCAGAGAAGACGAGCGGGCCCCTGGTGAGGCCCTGCCCCGGTCTGAAGTCAGCTGTACGTGAGATGGGAACCTCCGGGAGGTGACGTGAGAACCTCCGGGAGGTGATGTGAGAACTTGCGGGATGTGACAGAGGGCAGCGGGAGAAGAGAGCAGAAGTCTGGGCGGCAGGCAGCCTGTGTCCCAGCTGGGTCTGTCAGGCGGCTGCAGATGGGAGAAGTGGCCAAAGGGCAGAGAGGGGAGCGCTGGGGACCTTGTGGGCAGTCAAGTCTTGCAAGGCCAACACGGATGCCTTGGGTGATGGCATCAGTGATGCCACTGAAGCCCCGGAGGAGCTAGGCAACGCTATGCAAAGTACCGATTTTGGGTGGAAATGGAGAAAAGCTGAGAGCGTTGAGGAAGAAGTAATTTCTGAGGGGGGGCGATGAGTTGGGGAGGCCAGCGGGGCAGAGCAAGGGAGGGCTGAGGGTGAATGGCGGAAGGAGCAGCCTGTGGAAGAGGGGTGAGGAGGGGGGCTGAAGGGGCCAGGTGCCCGTGGGGAGGGTGTGGTGAGTGCTGCTCTGGCCAAAGCCCGCGCCTGATGGCCGTGGTCTGTCCTGCTTCTTGTCCTGGTTTCAGCTGGGGTGGAGTTCTCTTCCGAGTAGTTCGTATGGCATTGTGGTTTAGATTTGTGCCGAGAAGAGTGTTGATAACGGGGATGTGTTTGTTCTTGCTGATGAGTGCTTGCGCAGCGCTGAGGCCTTTTCTGCTTCTGACGCTGCCCCGCCAGGCAGTAGGCTGGGGGTGCACGAGAAGTTGGTAGGGGACGCGGCTGGGACAGCTGAGCCCAAGTGACCAAGGGCTATGCCAGAGCATAGGACGTGGTGCTGAGCAACGGAAGCTGGGCTGAGACGACGGAAGCGCGGATGTTCAGAGTGATGGCGTTTATCTTCCGAAGTAGCCGTTAGGAGGGCTGAAGCCCTGCTTTCCTTTCAATGGCTAAACATCGGCCTGCTGGTGGGAGGCAGTGAAGGAAGGCCTCATTTTGCATTGTTTGCGTGTGCAGCTCCTGCTTTACCTATGAAAGTGCCTTCCTCTCAAGCCATGTCTTGTCTCCCTTTTACCTTTCCTGGGCTCACTCTGGGGGCGGGGGTGTACGCGCGCGCGCGCGCGCGTGTGTGTGTGTTTGGGCGTACGTGCTTTGCTGGTGAGGTGGGGCTAGCGAGGAGGAGGGGGGCGCCAGCAGGATCTGGAGAGAGCCAGGCTTGGAACTGCCAAGTGGGTAATATCTGTGAGCGCGGGCACGCCCAAAGGCCAGGCTCGCAGCGGAGGGAGCATGGGGCTGCGTGAGCCCGCAGGTACGTTCTGCCAGGAAGGTAGGGATGTGGGGTGTGGTGATGCTGAGTGAAGGCCAACGGTGTGACGGTGCTGCTTGGATGGTGGAAATTGGCCCTGAGGAGGAGGAATTTTCACTCCCAGGGCAGTGCTCCAGAGCTTGCGAGAGGGGAGATGCAGAGGAAGGTGAAGATGACGGGCGTGGCTGGGAGGTGGATTGTGATGCCGTTTCCACGGCAGCGACCTGAGTGCCTTGCGGCAGTGGTCAGGCAGACACTGTGACGTCATCAAGTGCATCTCAGACAGTCCAAAGTGGCCCGGCCAAGAGCTCAGGCAGTGGGAAGGGCTAGTAGAGGCAGGCGAAGCCAAGAGAGTTGGGCTGCTGCTTGTGAGGTCATGGCATGAGAGCAATGGGATTGGCCAGGAGCAGGCAGGTGTCATGAGGTCATCAAGGAGAGCAGCTGGGAAGGCTGCAGAGAAGACGAGCGGGCCCCTGGTGAGGCCCTGCCCCGGTCTGAAGTCAGCTGTACGTGAGATGGGAACCTCCGGGAGGTGACGTGAGAACCTCCGGGAGGTGACGTGAGAACCTCCGGGAGGTGACGTGAGAACTTGCGGGATGTGACAGAGGGCAGCGGGAGAAGAGAGCAGAAGTCTGGGCGGCAGGCAGCCTGTGTCCCAGCTGGGTCTGTCAGGCGGCTGCAGATGGGAGAAGTGGCCAAAGGGCAGAGAGGGGAGCGCTGGGGACCTTGTGGGCAGTCAAGTCTTGCAAGGCCAACACGGATGCCTTGGGTGATGGCATCAGTGATGCCACTGAAGCCCCAGAGGAGCTAGGCAACGCTATGCAAAGTACCGATTTTGGGTGGAAATGGAGAAAAGCTGAGAGCGTTGAGGAAGAAGTAATTTCTGAGGGGGGGCGATGAGTTGGGGAGGCCAGCGGGGCAGAGCAAGGGAGGGCTGAGGGTGAATGGCGGAAGGAGCAGCCTGTGGAAGAGGGGTGAGGAGGGGGGCTGAAGGGGCCAGGTGCCCGTGGGGAGGGTGTGGTGAGTGCTGCTCTGGCCAAAGCCCGCGCCTGATGGCCGTGGTCTGTCCTGCTTCTTGTCCTGGTTTCAGCTGGGGTGGAGTTCTCTTCCGAGTAGTTCGTATGGCATTGTGGTTTAGATTTGTGCCGAGAAGAGTGTTGATAACGGGGATGTGTTTGTTCTTGCTGATGAGTGCTTGCGCAGCGCTAAGGCCTTTTCTGCTTCTGACGCTGCCCCGCCAGGCAGTAGGCTGGGGGTGCACGAGAAGTTGGTAGGGGACGCGGCTGGGACAGCTGAGCCCAAGTGACCAAGGGCTATGCCAGAGCATAGGACGTGGTGCTGAGCAACGGAAGCTGGGCTGAGACGACGGAAGCGCGGATGTTCAGAGTGATGGCGTTTATCTTCCGAAGTAGCCGTTAGGAGGGCTGAAGCCCTGCTTTCCTTTCAATGGCTAAACATCGGCCTGCTGGTGGGAGGCAGTGAAGGAAGGCCTCATTTTGCATGGTTTGCGTGTGCAGCTCCTGCTTTACCTATGAAAGTGCCTTCCTCTCAAGCCATGTCTTGTCTCCCTTTTACCTTTCCTGGGCTCACTCTGGGGGCGGGGGTGTACGCGCGCGCGCGCGCGCGTGTGTGTGTGTTTGGGCGTACGTGCTTTGCTGGTGAGGTGGGGCTAGCGAGGAGGAGGGGGGCGCCAGCAGGATCTGGAGAGAGCCAGGCTTGGAACTGCCAAGTGGGTAATATCTGTGAGCGCGGGCACGCCCAAAGGCCAGGCTCGCAGCGGAGGGAGCATGGGGCTGCGTGAGCCCGCAGGTACGTTCTGCCAGGAAGGTAGGGATGTGGGGTGTGGTGATGCTGAGTGAAGGCCAACGGTGTGACGGTGCTGCTTGGATGGTGGAAATTGGCCCTGAGGAGGAGGAATTTTCACTCCCAGGGCAGTGCTCCAGAGCTTGCGAGAGGGGAGATGCAGAGGAAGGTGAAGATGACGGGCGTGGCTGGGAGGTGGATTGTGATGCCGTTTCCACGGCAGCGACCTGAGTGCCTTGCGGCAGTGGTCAGGCAGACACTGTGACGTCATCAAGTGCATCTCAGACAGTCCAAAGTGGCCCGGCCAAGAGCTCAGGCAGTGGGAAGGGCTAGTAGAGGCAGGCGAAGCCAAGAGAGTTGGGCTGCTGCTTGTGAGGTCATGGCATGAGAGCAATGGGATTGGCCAGGAGCAGGCAGGTGTCATGAGGTCATCAAGGAGAGCAGCTGGGAAGGCTGCAGAGAAGACGAGCGGGCCCCTGGTGAGGCCCTGCCCCGGTCTGAAGTCAGCTGTACGTGAGATGGGAACCTCCGGGAGGTGACGTGAGAACCTCCGGGAGGTGACGTGAGAACCTCCGGGAGGTGACGTGAGAACTTGCGGGATGTGACAGAGGGCAGCGGGAGAAGAGAGCAGAAGTCTGGGCGGCAGGCAGCCTGTGTCCCAGCTGGGTCTGTCAGGCGGCTGCAGATGGGAGAAGTGGCCAAAGGGCAGAGAGGGGAGCGCTGGGGACCTTGTGGGCAGTCAAGTCTTGCAAGGCCAACACGGATGCCTTGGGTGATGGCATCAGTGATGCCACTGAAGCCCCGGAGGAGCTAGGCAACGCTATGCAAAGTACCGATTTTGGGTGGAAATGGAGAAAAGCTGAGAGCGTTGAGGAAGAAGTAATTTCTGAGGGGGGGCGATGAGTTGGGGAGGCCAGCGGGGCAGAGCAAGGGAGGGCTGAGGGTGAATGGCGGAAGGAGCAGCCTGTGGAAGAGGGGTGAGGAGGGGGGCTGAAGGGGCCAGGTGCCCGTGGGGAGGGTGTGGTGAGTGCTGCTCTGGCCAAAGCCCGCGCCTGATGGCCGTGGTCTGTCCTGCTTCTTGTCCTGGTTTCAGCTGGGGTGGAGTTCTCTTCCGAGTAGTTCGTATGGCATTGTGGTTTAGATTTGTGCCGAGAAGAGTGTTGATAACGGGGATGTGTTTGTTCTTGCTGATGAGTGCTTGCGCAGCGCTAAGGCCTTTTCTGCTTCTGACGCTGCCCCGCCAGGCAGTAGGCTGGGGGTGCACGAGAAGTTGGTAGGGGACGCGGCTGGGACAGCTGAGCCCAAGTGACCAAGGGCTATGCCAGAGCATAGGACGTGGTGCTGAGCAACGGAAGCTGGGCTGAGACGACGGAAGCGCGGATGTTCAGAGTGATGGCGTTTATCTTCCGAAGTAGCCGTTAGGAGGGCTGAAGCCCTGCTTTCCTTTCAATGGCTAAACATCGGCCTGCTGGTGGGAGGCAGTGAAGGAAGGCCTCATTTTGCATGGTTTGCGTGTGCAGCTCCTGCTTTACCTATGAAAGTGCCTTCCTCTCAAGCCATGTCTTGTCTCCCTTTTACCTTTCCTGGGCTCACTCTGGGGGCGGGGGTGTACGCGCGCGCGCGCGCGCGTGTGTGTGTGTTTGGGCGTACGTGCTTTGCTGGTGAGGTGGGGCTAGCGAGGAGGAGGGGGGCGCCAGCAGGATCTGGAGAGAGCCAGGCTTGGAACTGCCAAGTGGGTAATATCTGTGAGCGCGGGCACGCCCAAAGGCCAGGCTCGCAGCGGAGGGAGCATGGGGCTGCGTGAGCCCGCAGGTACGTTCTGCCAGGAAGGTAGGGATGTGGGGAGTGGTGATGCTGAGTGAAGGCCAACGGTGTGACGGTGCTGCTTGGATGGTGGAAATTGGCCCTGAGGAGGAGGAATTTTCACTCCCAGGGCAGTGCTCCAGAGCTTGCGAGAGGGGAGATGCAGAGGAAGGTGAAGATGACGGGCGTGGCTGGGAGGTGGATTGTGATGCCGTTTCCACGGCAGCGACCTGAGTGCCTTGCGGCAGTGGTCAGGCAGACACTGTGACGTCATCAAGTGCATCTCAGACAGTCCAAAGTGGCCCGGCCAAGAGCTCAGGCAGTGGGAAGGGCTAGTAGAGGCAGGCGAAGCCAAGAGAGTTGGGCTGCTGCTTGTGAGGTCATGGCATGAGAGCAATGGGATTGGCCAGGAGCAGGCAGGTGTCATGAGGTCATCAAGGAGAGCAGCTGGGAAGGCTGCAGAGAAGACGAGCGGGCCCCTGGTGAGGCCCTGCCCCGGTCTGAAGTCAGCTGTACGTGAGATGGGAACCTCCGGGAGGTGACGTGAGAACCTCCGGGAGGTGATGTGAGAACTTGCGGGATGTGACAGAGGGCAGCGGGAGAAGAGAGCAGAAGTCTGGGCGGCAGGCAGCCTGTGTCCCAGCTGGGTCTGTCAGGCGGCTGCAGATGGGAGAAGTGGCCAAAGTGCAGAGAGGGGAGCGCTGGGGACCTTGTGGGCAGTCAAGTCTTGCAAGGCCAACACGGATGCCTTGGGTGATGGCATCAGTGATGCCACTGAAGCCCCGGAGGAGCTAGGCAACGCTATGCAAAGTACCGATTTTGGGTGGAAATGGAGAAAAGCTGAGAGCGTTGAGGAAGAAGTAATTTCTGAGGGGGGGCGATGAGTTGGGGAGGCCAGCGGGGCAGAGCAAGGGAGGGCTGAGGGTGAATGGCGGAAGGAGCAGCCTGTGGAAGAGGGGTGAGGAGGGGGGCTGAAGGGGCCAGGTGCCCGTGGGGAGGGTGTGGTGAGTGCTGCTCTGGCCAAAGCCCGCGCCTGATGGCCGTGGTCTGTCCTGCTTCTTGTCCTGGTTTCAGCTGGGGTGGAGTTCTCTTCCGAGTAGTTCGTATGGCATTGTGGTTTAGATTTGTGCCGAGAAGAGTGTTGGTAACGGGGATGTGTTTGTTCTTGCTGATGAGTGCTTGCGCAGCGCTGAGGCCTTTTCTGCTTCTGACGCTGCCCCGCCAGGCAGTAGGCTGGGGGTGCACGAGAAGTTGGTAGGGGACGCGGCTGGGACAGCTGAGCCCAAGTGACCAAGGGCTATGCCAGAGCATAGGACGTGGTGCTGAGCAACGGAAGCTGGGCTGAGACGACGGAAGCGCGGATGTTCAGAGTGATGGCGTTTATCTTCCGAAGTAGCCGTTAGGAGGGCTGAAGCCCTGCTTTCCTTTCAATGGCTAAACATCGGCCTGCTGGTGGGAGGCAGTGAAGGAAGGCCTCATTTTGCATTGTTTGCGTGTGCAGCTCCTGCTTTACCTATGAAAGTGCCTTCCTCTCAAGCCATGTCTTGTCTCCCTTTTACCTTTCCTGGGCTCACTCTGGGGGCGGGGGTGTACGCGCGCGCGCGCGCGCGTGTGTGTGTGTTTGGGCGTACGTGCTTTGCTGGTGAGGTGGGGCTAGCGAGGAGGAGGGGGGCGCCAGCAGGATCTGGAGAGAGCCAGGCTTGGAACTGCCAAGTGGGTAATATCTGTGAGCGCGGGCACGCCCAAAGGCCAGGCTCGCAGCGGAGGGAGCATGGGGCTGCGTGAGCCCGCAGGTACGTTCTGCCAGGAAGGTAGGGATGTGGGGTGTGGTGATGCTGAGTGAAGGCCAACGGTGTGACGGTGCTGCTTGGATGGTGGAAATTGGCCCTGAGGAGGAGGAATTTTCACTCCCAGGGCAGTGCTCCAGAGCTTGCGAGAGGGGAGATGCAGAGGAAGGTGAAGATGACGGGCGTGGCTGGGAGGTGGATTGTGATGCCGTTTCCACGGCAGCGACCTGAGTGCCTTGCGGCAGTGGTCAGGCAGACACTGTGACGTCATCAAGTGCATCTCAGACAGTCCAAAGTGGCCCGGCCAAGAGCTCAGGCAGTGGGAAGGGCTAGTAGAGGCAGGCGAAGCCAAGAGAGTTGGGCTGCTGCTTGTGAGGTCATGGCATGAGAGCAATGGGATTGGCCAGGAGCAGGCAGGTGTCATGAGGTCATCAAGGAGAGCAGCTGGGAAGGCTGCAGAGAAGACGAGCGGGCCCCTGGTGAGGCCCTGCCCCGGTCTGAAGTCAGCTGTACGTGAGATGGGAACCTCCGGGAGGTGACGTGAGAACTTGCGGGATGTGACAGAGGGCAGCGGGAGAAGAGAGCAGAAGTCTGGGCGGCAGGCAGCCTGTGTCCCAGCTGGGTCTGTCAGGCGGCTGCAGATGGGAGAAGTGGCCAAAGGGCAGAGAGGGGAGCGCTGGGGACCTTGTGGGCAGTCAAGTCTTGCAAGGCCAACACGGATGCCTTGGGTGATGGCATCAGTGATGCCACTGAAGCCCCGGAGGAGCTAGGCAACGCTATGCAAAGTACCGATTTTGGGTGGAAATGGAGAAAAGCTGAGAGCGTTGAGGAAGAAGTAATTTCTGAGGGGGGGCGATGAGTTGGGGAGGCCAGCGGGGCAGAGCAAGGGAGGGCTGAGGGTGAATGGCGGAAGGAGCAGCCTGTGGAAGAGGGGTGAGGAGGGGGGCTGAAGGGGCCAGGTGCCCGTGGGGAGGGTGTGGTGAGTGCTGCTCTGGCCAAAGCCCGCGCCTGATGGCCGTGGTCTGTCCTGCTTCTTGTCCTGGTTTCAGCTGGGGTGGAGTTCTCTTCCGAGTAGTTCGTATGGCATTGTGGTTTAGATTTGTGCCGAGAAGAGTGTTGATAACGGGGATGTGTTTGTTCTTGCTGATGAGTGCTTGCGCAGCGCTAAGGCCTTTTCTGCTTCTGACGCTGCCCCGCCAGGCAGTAGGCTGGGGGTGCACGAGAAGTTGGTAGGGGACGCGGCTGGGACAGCTGAGCCCAAGTGACCAAGGGCTATGCCAGAGCATAGGACGTGGTGCTGAGCAACGGAAGCTGGGCTGAGACGACGGAAGCGCGGATGTTCAGAGTGATGGCGTTTATCTTCCGAAGTAGCCGTTAGGAGGGCTGAAGCCCTGCTTTCCTTTCAATGGCTAAACATCGGCCTGCTGGTGGGAGGCAGTGAAGGAAGGCCTCATTTTGCATTGTTTGCGTGTGCAGCTCCTGCTTTACCTATGAAAGTGCCTTCCTCTCAAGCCATGTCTTGTCTCCCTTTTACCTTTCCTGGGCTCACTCTGGGGGCGGGGGTGTACGCGCGCGCGCGCGCGCGTGTGTGTGTGTTTGGGCGTACGTGCTTTGCTGGTGAGGTGGGGCTAGCGAGGAGGAGGGGGGCGCCAGCAGGATCTGGAGAGAGCCAGGCTTGGAACTGCCAAGTGGGTAATATCTGTGAGCGCGGGCACGCCCAAAGGCCAGGCTCGCAGCGGAGGGAGCATGGGGCTGCGTGAGCCCGCAGGTACGTTCTGCCAGGAAGGTAGGGATGTGGGGTGTGGTGATGCTGAGGGAAGGCCAACGGTGTGACGGTGCTGCTTGGATGGTGGAAATTGGCCCTGAGGAGGAGGAATTTTCACTCCCAGGGCAGTGCTCCAGAGCTTGCGAGAGGGGAGATGCAGAGGAAGGTGAAGATGACGGGCGTGGCTGGGAGGTGGATTGTGATGCCGTTTCCACGGCAGCGACCTGAGTGCCTTGCGGCAGTGGTCAGGCAGACACTGTGACGTCATCAAGTGCATCTCAGACAGTCCAAAGTGGCCCGGCCAAGAGCTCAGGCAGTGGGAAGGGCTAGTAGAGGCAGGCGAAGCCAAGAGAGTTGGGCTGCTGCTTGTGAGGTCATGGCATGAGAGCAATGGGATTGGCCAGGAGCAGGCAGGTGTCATGAGGTCATCAAGGAGAGCAGCTGGGAAGGCTGCAGAGAAGACGAGCGGGCCCCTGGTGAGGCCCTGCCCCGGTCTGAAGTCAGCTGTACGTGAGATGGGAACCTCCGGGAGGTGACGTGAGAACCTCCGGGAGGTGATGTGAGAACTTGCGGGATGTGACAGAGGGCAGCGGGAGAAGAGAGCAGAAGTCTGGGCGGCAGGCAGCCTGTGTCCCAGCTGGGTCTGTCAGGCGGCTGCAGATGGGAGAAGTGGCCAAAGGGCAGAGAGGGGAGCGCTGGGGACCTTGTGGGCAGTCAAGTCTTGCAAGGCCAACACGGATGCCTTGGGTGATGGCATCAGTGATGCCACTGAAGCCCCAGAGGAGCTAGGCAACGCTATGCAAAGTACCGATTTTGGGTGGAAATGGAGAAAAGCTGAGAGCGTTGAGGAAGAAGTAATTTCTGAGGGGGGGCGATGAGTTGGGGAGGCCAGCGGGGCAGAGCAAGGGAGGGCTGAGGGTGAATGGCGGAAGGAGCAGCCTGTGGAAGAGGGGTGAGGAGGGGGGCTGAAGGGGCCAGGTGCCCGTGGGGAGGGTGTGGTGAGTGCTGCTCTGGCCAAAGCCCGCGCCTGATGGCCGTGGTCTGTCCTGCTTCTTGTCCTGGTTTCAGCTGGGGTGGAGTTCTCTTCCGAGTAGTTCGTATGGCATTGTGGTTTAGATTTGTGCCGAGAAGAGTGTTGATAACGGGGATGTGTTTGTTCTTGCTGATGAGTGCTTGCGCAGCGCTAAGGCCTTTTCTGCTTCTGACGCTGCCCCGCCAGGCAGTAGGCTGGGGGTGCACGAGAAGTTGGTAGGGGACGCGGCTGGGACAGCTGAGCCCAAGTGACCAAGGGCTATGCCAGAGCATAGGACGTGGTGCTGAGCAACGGAAGCTGGGCTGAGACGACGGAAACGCGGATGTTCAGAGTGATGGCGTTTATCTTCCGAAGTAGCCGTTAGGAGGGCTGAAGCCCTGCTTTCCTTTCAATGGCTAAACATCGGCCTGCTGGTGGGAGGCAGTGAAGGAAGGCCTCATTTTGCATTGTTTGCGTGTGCAGCTCCTGCTTTACCTATGAAAGTGCCTTCCTCTCAAGCCATGTCTTGTCTCCCTTTTACCTTTCCTGGGCTCACTCTGGGGGCGGGGGTGTACGCGCGCGCGCGCGCGCGTGTGTGTGTTTGGGCGTACGTGCTTTGCTGGTGAGGTGGGGCTAGCGAGGAGGAGGGGGGCGCCAGCAGGATCTGGAGAGAGCCAGGCTTGGAACTGCCAAGTGGGTAATATCTGTGAGCGCGGGCACGCCCAAAGGCCAGGCTCGCAGCGGAGGGAGCATGGGGCTGCGTGAGCCCGCAGGTACGTTCTGCCAGGAAGGTAGGGATGTGGGGTGTGGTGATGCTGAGTGAAGGCCAACGGTGTGACGGTGCTGCTTGGATGGTGGAAATTGGCCCTGAGGAGGAGGAATTTTCACTCTCAGGGCAGTGCTCCAGAGCTTGCGAGAGGGGAGATGCAGAGGAAGGTGAAGATGATGGGCGTGGCTGGGAGGTGGATTGTGATGCCGTTTCCACGGCAGCGACCTGAGTGCCTTGCGGCAGTGGTCAGGCAGACACTGTGACGTCATCAAGTGCATCTCAGACAGTCCAAAGTGGCCCGGCCAAGAGCTCAGGCAGTGGGAAGGGCTAGTAGAGGCAGGCGAAGCCAAGAGAGTTGGGCTGCTGCTTGTGAGGTCATGGCATGAGAGCAATGGGATTGGCCAGGAGCAGGCAGGTGTCATGAGGTCATCAAGGAGAGCAGCTGGGAAGGCTGCAGAGAAGACGAGCGGGCCCCTGGTGAGGCCCTGCCCCGGTCTGAAGTCAGCTGTACGTGAGATGGGAACCTCCGGGAGGTGACGTGAGAACCTCCGGGAGGTGATGTGAGAACTTGCGGGATGTGACAGAGGGCAGCGGGAGAAGAGAGCAGAAGTCTGGGCGGCAGGCAGCCTGTGTCCCAGCTGGGTCTGTCAGGCGGCTGCAGATGGGAGAAGTGGCCAAAGGGCAGAGAGGGGAGCGCTGGGGACCTTGTGGGCAGTCAAGTCTTGCAAGGCCAACACGGATGCCTTGGGTGATGGCATCAGTGATGCCACTGAAGCCCCGGAGGAGCTAGGCAACGCTATGCAAAGTACCAATTTTGGGTGGAAATGGAGAAAAGCTGAGAGCGTTGAGGAAGAAGTAATTTCTGAGGGGGGGCGATGAGTTGGGGAGGCCAGCGGGGCAGAGCAAGGGAGGGCTGAGGGTGAATGGCGGAAGGAGCAGCCTGTGGAAGAGGGGTGAGGAGGGGGGCTGAAGGGGCCAGGTGCCCGTGGGGAGGGTGTGGTGAGTGCTGCTCTGGCCAAAGCCCGCGCCTGATGGCCGTGGTCTGTCCTGCTTCTTGTCCTGGTTTCAGCTGGGGTGGAGTTCTCTTCCGAGTAGTTCGTATGGCATTGTGGTTTAGATTTGTGCCGAGAAGAGTGTTGATAATGGGGATGTGTTTGTTCTTGCTGATGAGTGCTTGCGCAGCGCTAAGGCCTTTTCTGCTTCTGACGCTGCCCCGCCAGGCAGTAGGCTGGGGGTGCACGAGAAGTTGGTAGGGGACGCGGCTGGGACAGCTGAGCCCAAGTGACCAAGGGCTATGCCAGAGCATAGGACGTGGTGCTGAGCAACGGAAGCTGGGCTGAGACGACGGAAGCGCGGATGTTCAGAGTGATGGCGTTTATCTTCCGAAGTAGCCGTTAGGAGGGCTGAAGCCCTGCTTTCCTTTCAATGGCTAAACATCGGCCTGCTGGTGGGAGGCAGTGAAGGAAGGCCTCATTTTGCATTGTTTGCGTGTGCAGCTCCTGCTTTACCTATGAAAGTGCCTTCCTCTCAAGCCATGTCTTGTCTCCCTTTTACCTTTCCTGGGCTCACTCTGGGGGTGGGGGTGTACGCGCGCGCGCGCGCGCGTGTGTGTGTGTTTGGGCGTACGTGCTTTGCTGGTGAGGTGGGGCTAGCGAGGAGGAGGGGGGCGCCAGCAGGATCTGGAGAGAGCCAGGCTTGGAACTGCCAAGTGGGTAATATCTGTGAGCGCGGGCACGCCCAAAGGCCAGGCTCGCAGCGGAGGGAGCATGGGGCTGCGTGAGCCCGCAGGTACGTTCTGCCAGGAAGGTAGGGATGTGGGGAGTGGTGATGCTGAGTGAAGGCCAACGGTGTGACGGTGCTGCTTGGATGGTGGAAATTGGCCCTGAGGAGGAGGAATTTTCACTCCCAGGGCAGTGCTCCAGAGCTTGCGAGAGGGGAGATGCAGAGGAAGGTGAAGATGACGGGCGTGGCTGGGAGGTGGATTGTGATGCCGTTTCCACGGCAGCGACCTGAGTGCCTTGCGGCAGTGGTCAGGCAGACACTGTGACGTCATCAAGTGCATCTCAGACAGTCCAAAGTGGCCCGGCCAAGAGCTCAGGCAGTGGGAAGGGCTAGTAGAGGCAGGCGAAGCCAAGAGAGTTGGGCTGCTGCTTGTGAGGTCATGGCATGAGAGCAATGGGATTGGCCAGGAGCAGGCAGGTGTCATGAGGTCATCAAGGAGAGCAGCTGGGAAGGCTGCAGAGAAGACGAGCGGGCCCCTGGTGAGGCCCTGCCCCGGTCTGAAGTCAGCTGTACGTGAGATGGGAACCTCCGGGAGGTGACGTGAGAACCTCCGGGAGGTGACGTGAGAACCTCCGGGAGGTGACGTGAGAACTTGCGGGATGTGACAGAGGGCAGCGGGAGAAGAGAGCAGAAGTCTGGGCGGCAGGCAGCCTGTGTCCCAGCTGGGTCTGTCAGGCGGCTGCAGATGGGAGAAGTGGCCAAAGGGCAGAGAGGGGAGCGCTGGGGACCTTGTGGGCAGTCAAGTCTTGCAAGGCCAACACGGATGCCTTGGGTGATGGCATCAGTGATGCCACTGAAGCCCCGGAGGAGCTAGGCAACGCTATGCAAAGTACCGATTTTGGGTGGAAATGGAGAAAAGCTGAGAGCGTTGAGGAAGAAGTAATTTCTGAGGGGGGGCGATGAGTTGGGGAGGCCAGCGGGGCAGAGCAAGGGAGGGCTGAGGGTGAATGGCGGAAGGAGCAGCCTGTGGAAGAGGGGTGAGGAGGGGGGCTGAAGGGGCCAGGTGCCCGTGGGGAGGGTGTGGTGAGTGCTGCTCTGGCCAAAGCCCGCGCCTGATGGCCGTGGTCTGTCCTGCTTCTTGTCCTGGTTTCAGCTGGGGTGGAGTTCTCTTCCGAGTAGTTCGTATGGCATTGTGGTTTAGATTTGTGCCGAGAAGAGTGTTGATAACGGGGATGTGTTTGTTCTTGCTGATGAGTGCTTGCGCAGCGCTAAGGCCTTTTCTGCTTCTGACGCTGCCCCGCCAGGCAGTAGGCTGGGGGTGCACGAGAAGTTGGTAGGGGACGCGGCTGGGACAGCTGAGCCCAAGTGACCAAGGGCTATGCCAGAGCATAGGACGTGGTGCTGAGCAACGGAAGCTGGGCTGAGACGACAGAAGCGCGGATGTTCAGAGTGATGGCGTTTATCTTCCGAAGTAGCCGTTAGGAGGGCTGAAGCCCTGCTTTCCTTTCAATGGCTAAACATCGGCCTGCTGGTGGGAGGCAGTGAAGGAAGGCCTCATTTTGCATTGTTTGCGTGTGCAGCTCCTGCTTTACCTATGAAAGTGCCTTCCTCTCAAGCCATGTCTTGTCTCCCTTTTACCTTTCCTGGGCTCACTCTGGGGGCGGGGGTGTACGCGCGCGCGCGCGCGCGTGTGTGTGTGTTTGGGCGTACGTGCTTTGCTGGTGAGGTGGGGCTAGCGAGGAGGAGGGGGGCGCCAGCAGGATCTGGAGAGAGCCAGGCTTGGAACTGCCAAGTGGGTAATATCTGTGAGCGCGGGCACGCCCAAAGGCCAGGCTCGCAGCGGAGGGAGCATGGGGCTGCGTGAGCCCGCAGGTACGTTCTGCCAGGAAGGTAGGGATGTGGGGTGTGGTGATGCTGAGTGAAGGCCAACGGTGTGACGGTGCTGCTTGGATGGTGGAAATTGGCCCTGAGGAGGAGGAATTTTCACTCCCAGGGCAGTGCTCCAGAGCTTGCGAGAGGGGAGATGCAGAGGAAGGTGAAGATGACGGGCGTGGCTGGGAGGTGGATTGTGATGCCGTTTCCACGGCAGCGACCTGAGTGCCTTGCGGCAGTGGTCAGGCAGACACTGTGACGTCATCAAGTGCATCTCAGACAGTCCAAAGTGGCCCGGCCAAGAGCTCAGGCAGTGGGAAGGGCTAGTAGAGGCAGGCGAAGCCAAGAGAGTTGGGCTGCTGCTTGTGAGGTCATGGCATGAGAGCAATGGGATTGGCCAGGAGCAGGCAGGTGTCATGAGGTCATCAAGGAGAGCAGCTGGGAAGGCTGCAGAGAAGACGAGCGGGCCCCTGGTGAGGCCCTGCCCCGGTCTGAAGTCAGCTGTACGTGAGATGGGAACCTCCGGGAGGTGACGTGAGAACCTCCGGGAGGTGATGTGAGAACTTGCGGGATGTGACAGAGGGCAGCGGGAGAAGAGAGCAGAAGTCTGGGCGGCAGGCAACCTGTGTCCCAGCTGGGTCTGTCAGGCGGCTGCAGATGGGAGAAGTGGCCAAAGTGCAGAGAGGGGAGCGCTGGGGACCTTGTGGGCAGTCAAGTCTTGCAAGGCCAACACGGATGCCTTGGGTGATGGCATCAGTGATGCCACTGAAGCCCCGGAGGAGCTAGGCAACGCTATGCAAAGTACCGATTTTGGGTGGAAATGGAGAAAAGCTGAGAGCGTTGAGGAAGAAGTAATTTCTGAGGGGGGGCGATGAGTTGGGGAGGCCAGCGGGGCAGAGCAAGGGAGGGCTGAGGGTGAATGGTGGAAGGAGCAGCCTGTGGAAGAGGGGTGAGGAGGGGGGCTGAAGGGGCCAGGTGCCCGTGGGGAGGGTGTGGTGAGTGCTGCTCTGGCCAAAGCCCGTGCCTGATGTCCGTGGTCTATCCTGCTTCTTGTCCTGGTTTCAGCTGGGGTGGAGTTCTCTTCCGAGTAGTTCGTATGGCATTGTGGTTTAGATTTGTGCCGAGAAGAGTGTTGATAACGGGGATGTGTTTGTTCTTGCTGATGAGCGCTTGCGCAGCGCTAAGGCCTTTTCTGCTTCTGACGCTGCCCCGCCAGGCAGTAGGCTGGGGGTGCACGAGAAGTTGGTAGGGGACGCGGCTGGGACAGCTGAGCCCAAGTGACCAAGGGCTATGCCAGAGCATAGGACGTGGTGCTGAGCAACGGAAGCTGGGCTGAGACGACGGAAGCGCGGATGTTCAGAGTGATGGCGTTTATCTTCCGAAGTAGCCGTTAGGAGGGCTGAAGCCCTGCTTTCCTTTCAATGGCTAAACATCGGCCTGCTGGTGGGAGGCAGTGAAGGAAGGCCTCATTTTGCATTGTTTGCGTGTGCAGCTCCTGCTTTACCTATGAAAGTGCCTTCCTCTCAAGCCATGTCTTGTCTCCCTTTTACCTTTCCTGGGCTCACTCTGGGGGCGGGGGTGTACGCGCGTGCGCGTGCGTGTGTGTGTGTGTTTGGGCGTATGTGCTTTGCTGGTGAGGTGGGGCTAGCGAGGAGGAGGGGGGCGCCAGCAGGATCTGGAGAGAGCCAGGCTTGGAACTGCCAAGTGGGTAATATCTGTGAGCGCGGGCACGCCCAAAGGCCAGGCTCGCAGCGGAGGGAGCATGGGGCTGCGTGAGCCCGCAGGTACGTTCAGCCAGGAAGGTAGGGATGTGGGGAGTGGTGATGCTGAGTGAAGGCCAACGGTGTGACGGTGCTGCTTGGATGGTGGAAATTGGCCCTGAGGAGGAGGAATTTTCACTCCCAGGGCAGTGCTCCAGAGCTTGCGAGAGGGGAGATGCAGAGGAAGGTGAAGATGACGGGCGTGGCTGGGAGGTGGATTGTGATGCCGTTTCCACGGCAGCGACCTGAGTGCCTTGCGGCAGTGGTCAGGCAGACACTGTGACGTCATCAAGTGCATCTCAGACAGTCCAAAGTGGCCCGGCCAAGAGCTCAGGCAGTGGGAAGGGCTAGTAGAGGCAGGCGAAGCCAAGAGAGTTGGGCTGCTGCTTGTGAGGTCATGGCATGAGAGCAATGGGATTGGCCAGGAGCAGGCAGGTGTCATGAGGTCATCAAGGAGAGCAGCTGGGAAGGCTGCAGAGAAGACGAGCGGGCCCCTGGTGAGGCCCTGCCCCGGTCTGAAGTCAGCTGTACGTGAGATGGGAACCTCCGGGAGGTGACGTGAGAACCTCCGGGAGGTGACGTGAGAACTTGCGGGATGTGACAGAGGGCAGCGGGAGAAGAGAGCAGAAGTCTGGGCGGCAGGCAGCCTGTGTCCCAGCTGGGTCTGTCAGGCGGCTGCAGATGGGAGAAGTGGCCAAAGGGCAGAGAGGGGAGCGCTGGGGACCTTGTGGGCAGTCAAGTCTTGCAAGGCCAACACGGATGCCTTGGGTGATGGCATCAGTGATGCCACTGAAGCCCCGGAGGAGCTAGGCAACGCTATGCAAAGTACCGATTTTGGGTGGAAATGGAGAAAAGCTGAGAGCGTTGAGGAAGAAGTAATTTCTGAGGGGGGGCGATGAGTTGGGGAGGCCAGCGGGGCAGAGCAAGGGAGGGCTGAGGGTGAATGGCGGAAGGAGCAGCCTGTGGAAGAGGGGTGAGGAGGGGGGCTGAAGGGGCCAGGTGCCCGTGGGGAGGGTGTGGTGAGTGCTGCTCTGGCCAAAGCCCGCGCCTGATGGCCGTGGTCTGTCCTGCTTCTTGTCCTGGTTTCAGCTGGGGTGGAGTTCTCTTCCGAGTAGTTCGTATGGCATTGTGGTTTAGATTTGTGCCGAGAAGAGTGTTGATAACGGGGATGTGTTTGTTCTTGCTGATGAGTGCTTGCGCAGCGCTAAGGCCTTTTCTGCTTCTGACGCTGCCCCGCCAGGCAGTAGGCTGGGGGTGCACGAGAAGTTGGTAGGGGACGCGGCTGGGACAGCTGAGCCCAAGTGACCAAGGGCTATGCCAGAGCATAGGACGTGGTGCTGAGCAACGGAAGCTGGGCTGAGACGACGGAAGCGCGGATGTTCAGAGTGATGGCGTTTATCTTCCGAAGTAGCCGTTAGGAGGGCTGAAGCCCTGCTTTCCTTTCAATGGCTAAACATCGGCCTGCTGGTGGGAGGCAGTGAAGGAAGGCCTCATTTTGCATTGTTTGCGTGTGCAGCTCCTGCTTTACCTATGAAAGTGCCTTCCTCTCAAGCCATGTCTTGTCTCCCTTTTACCTTTCCTGGGCTCACTCTGGGGGCGGGGGTGTACGCGCGCGCGCGCGCGCGTGTGTGTGTGTTTGGGCGTACGTGCTTTGCTGGTGAGGTGGGGCTAGCGAGGAGGAGGGGGGCGCCAGCAGGATCTGGAGAGAGCCAGGCTTGGAACTGCCAAGTGGGTAATATCTGTGAGCGCGGGCACGCCCAAAGGCCAGGCTCGCAGCGGAGGGAGCATGGGGCTGCGTGAGCCCGCAGGTACGTTCTGCCAGGAAGGTAGGGATGTGGGGAGTGGTGATGCTGAGTGAAGGCCAACGGTGTGACGGTGCTGCTTGGATGGTGGAAATTGGCCCTGAGGAGGAGGAATTTTCACTCCCAGGGCAGTGCTCCAGAGCTTGCGAGAGGGGAGATGCAGAGGAAGGTGAAGATGACGGGCGTGGCTGGGAGGTGGATTGTGATGCCGTTTCCACGGCAGCGACCTGAGTGCCTTGCGGCAGTGGTCAGGCAGACACTGTGACGTCATCAAGTGCATCTCAGACAGTCCAAAGTGGCCCGGCCAAGAGCTCAGGCAGTGGGAAGGGCTAGTAGAGGCAGGCGAAGCCAAGAGAGTTGGGCTGCTGCTTGTGAGGTCATGGCATGAGAGCAATGGGATTGGCCAGGAGCAGGCAGGTGTCATGAGGTCATCAAGGAGAGCAGCTGGGAAGGCTGCAGAGAAGACGAGCGGGCCCCTGGTGAGGCCCTGCCCCGGTCTGAAGTCAGCTGTACGTGAGATGGGAACCTCCGGGAGGTGACGTGAGAACCTCCGGGAGGTGATGTGAGAACTTGCGGGATGTGACAGAGGGCAGCGGGAGAAGAGAGCAGAAGTCTGGGCGGCAGGCAGCCTGTGTCCCAGCTGGGTCTGTCAGGCGGCTGCAGATGGGAGAAGTGGCCAAAGTGCAGAGAGGGGAGCGCTGGGGACCTTGTGGGCAGTCAAGTCTTGCAAGGCCAACACGGATGCCTTGGGTGATGGCATCAGTGATGCCACTGAAGCCCCGGAGGAGCTAGGCAACGCTATGCAAAGTACCGATTTTGGGTGGAAATGGAGAAAAGCTGAGAGCGTTGAGGAAGAAGTAATTTCTGAGGGGGGGCGATGAGTTGGGGAGGCCAGCGGGGCAGAGCAAGGGAGGGCTGAGGGTGAATGGCGGAAGGAGCAGCCTGTGGAAGAGGGGTGAGGAGGGGGGCTGAAGGGGCCAGGTGCCCGTGGGGAGGGTGTGGTGAGTGCTGCTCTGGCCAAAGCCCGCGCCTGATGGCCGTGGTCTGTCCTGCTTCTTGTCCTGGTTTCAGCTGGGGTGGAGTACTCTTCCGAGTAGTTCGTATGGCATTGTGGTTTAGATTTGTGCCGAGAAGAGTGTTGATAACGGGGATGTGTTTGTTCTTGCTGATGAGCGCTTGCGCAGCGCTAAGGCCTTTTCTGCTTCTGACGCTGCCCCGCCAGGCAGTAGGCTGGGGGTGCACGAGAAGTTGGTAGGGGACGCGGCTGGGACAGCTGAGCCCAAGTGACCAAGGGCTATGCCAGAGCATAGGACGTGGTGCTGAGCAACGGAAGCTGGGCTGAGACGACGGAAGCGCGGATGTTCAGAGTGATGGCGTTTATCTTCCGAAGTAGCCGTTAGGAGGGCTGAAGCCCTGCTTTCCTTTCAATGGCTAAACATCGGCCTGCTGGTGGGAGGCAGTGAAGGAAGGCCTCATTTTGCATTGTTTGCGTGTGCAGCTCCTGCTTTACCTATGAAAGTGCCTTCCTCTCAAGCCATGTCTTGCCTCCCTTTTACCTTTCCTGGGCTCACTCTGGGGGCGGGGGTGTACGCGCGCGCGCGCGCGCGTGTGTGTGTGTTTGGGCGTACGTGCTTTGCTGGTGAGGTGGGGCTAGCGAGGAGGAGGGGGGCGCCAGCAGGATCTGGAGAGAGCCAGGCTTGGAACTGCCAAGTGGGTAATATCTGTGAGCGCGGGCACGCCCAAAGGCCAGGCTCGCAGCGGAGGGAGCATGGGGCTGCGTGAGCCCGCAGGTACGTTCTGCCAGGAAGGTAGGGATGTGGGGAGTGGTGATGCTGAGTGAAGGCCAACGGTGTGACGGTGCTGCTTGGATGGTGGACATTGGCCCTGAGGAGGAGGAATTTTCACTCCCAGGGCAGTGCTCCAGAGCTTGCGAGAGGGGAGATGCAGAGGAAGGTGAAGATGACGGGCGTGGCTGGGAGGTGGATTGTGATGCCGTTTCCACGGCAGCGACCTGAGTGCCTTGCGGCAGTGGTCAGGCAGACACTGTGACGTCATCAAGTGCATCTCAGACAGTCCAAAGTGGCCCGGCCAAGAGCTCAGGCAGTGGGAAGGGCTAGTAGAGGCAGGCGAAGCCAAGAGAGTTGGGCTGCTGCTTGTGAGGTCATGGCATGAGAGCAATGGGATTGGCCAGGAGCAGGCAGGTGTCATGAGGTCATCAAGGAGAGCAGCTGGGAAGGCTGCAGAGAAGACGAGCGGGCCCCTGGTGAGGCCCTGCCCCGGTCTGAAGTCAGCTGTACGTGAGATGGGAACCTCCGGGAGGTGACGTGAGAACTTGCGGGATGTGACAGAGGGCAGCGGGAGAAGAGAGCAGAAGTCTGGGCGGCAGGCAGCCTGTGTCCCAGCTGGGTCTGTCAGGCGGCTGCAGATGGGAGAAGTGGCCAAAGGGCAGAGAGGGGAGCGCTGGGGACCTTGTGGGCAGTCAAGTCTTGCAAGGCCAACACGGATGCCTTGGGTGATGGCATCAGTGATGCCACTGAAGCCCCGGAGGAGCTAGGCAACGCTATGCAAAGTACCGATTTTGGGTGGAAATGGAGAAAAGCTGAGAGCGTTGAGGAAGAAGTAATTTCTGAGGGGGGGCGATGAGTTGGGGAGGCCAGCGGGGCAGAGCAAGGGAGGGCTGAGGGTGAATGGCGGAAGGAGCAGCCTGTGGAAGAGGGGTGAGGAGGGGGGCTGAAGGGGCCAGGTGCCCGTGGGGAGGGTGTGGTGAGTGCTGCTCTGGCCAAAGCCCGCGCCTGATGGCCGTGGTCTGTCCTGCATCTTGTCCTGGTTTCAGCTGGGGTGGAGTTCTCTTCCGAGTAGTTCGTATGGCATTGTGGTTTAGATTTGTGCCGAGAAGAGTGTTGATAACGGGGATGTGTTTGTTCTTGCTGATGAGTGCTTGCGCAGCGCTAAGGCCTTTTCTGCTTCTGACGCTGCCCCGCCAGGCAGTAGGCTGGGGGTGCACGAGAAGTTGGTAGGGGACGCGGCTGGGACAGCTGAGCCCAAGTGACCAAGGGCTATGCCAGAGCATAGGACGTGGTGCTGAGCAACGGAAGCTGGGCTGAGACGACGGAAGCGCGGATGTTCAGAGTGATGGCGTTTATCTTCCGAAGTAGCCGTTAGGAGGGCTGAAGCCCTGCTTTCCTTTCAATGGCTAAACATCGGCCTGCTGGTGGGAGGCAGTGAAGGAAGGCCTCATTTTGCATTGTTTGCGTGTGCAGCTCCTGCTTTACCTATGAAAGTGCCTTCCTCTCAAGCCATGTCTTGTCTCCCTTTTACCTTTCCTGGGCTCACTCTGGGGGCGGGGGTGTACGCGCGCGCGCGCGCGCGTGTGTGTGTGTTTGGGCGTACGTGCTTTGCTGGTGAGGTGGGGCTAGCGAGGAGGAGGGGGGCGCCAGCAGGATCTGGAGAGAGCCAGGCTTGGAACTGCCAAGTGGGTAATATCTGTGAGCGCGGGCACGCCCAAAGGCCAGGCTCGCAGCGGAGGGGCATGGGGCTGCGTGAGCCCGCAGGTACGTTCTGCCAGGAAGGTAGGGATGTGGGGAGTGGTGATGCTGAGTGAAGGCCAACGGTGTGACGGTGCTGCTTGGATGGTGGAAATTGGCCCTGAGGAGGAGGAATTTTCACTCCCAGGGCAGTGCTCCAGAGCTTGCGAGAGGGGAGATGCAGAGGAAGGTGAAGATGACGGGCGTGGCTGGGAGGTGGATTGTGATGCCGTTTCCACGGCAGCGACCTGAGTGCCTTGCGGCAGTGGTCAGGCAGACACTGTGACGTCATCAAGTGCATCTCAGACAGTCCAAAGTGGCCCGGCCAAGAGCTCAGGCAGTGGGAAGGGCTAGTAGAGGCAGGCGAAGCCAAGAGAGTTGGGCTGCTGCTTGTGAGGTCATGGCATGAGAGCAATGGGATTGGCCAGGAGCAGGCAGGTGTCATGAGGTCATCAAGGAGAGCAGCTGGGAAGGCTGCAGAGAAGACGAGCGGGCCCCTGGTGAGGCCCTGCCCCGGTCTGAAGTCAGCTGTACGTGAGATGGGAACCTCCGGGAGGTGACGTGAGAACTTGCGGGATGTGACAGAGGGCAGCGGGAGAAGAGAGCAGAAGTCTGGGCGGCAGGCAGCCTGTGTCCCAGCTGGGTCTGTCAGGCGGCTGCAGATGGGAGAAGTGGCCAAAGGGCAGAGAGGGGAGCGCTGGGGAACTTGTGGGCAGTCAAGTCTTGCAAGGCCAACACGGATGCCTTGGGTGATGGCATCAGTGATGCCACTGAAGCCCCGGAGGAGCTAGGCAACGCTATGCAAAGTACCGATTTTGGGTGGAAATGGAGAAAAGCTGAGAGCGTTGAGGAAGAAGTAATTTCTGAGGGGGGGCGATGAGTTGGGGAGGCCAGCGGGGCAGAGCAAGGGAGGGCTGAGGGTGAATGGCGGAAGGAGCAGCCTGTGGAAGAGGGGTGAGGAGGGGGGCTGAAGGGGCCAGGTGCCCGTGGGGAGGGTGTGGTGAGTGCTGCTCTGGCCAAAGCCCGCGCCTGATGGCCGTGGTCTGTCCTGCTTCTTGTCCTGGTTTCAGCTGGGGTGGAGTTCTCTTCCGAGTAGTTCGTATGGCATTGTGGTTTAGATTTGTGCCGAGAAGAGTGTTGATAACGGGGATGTGTTTGTTCTTGCTGATGAGTGCTTGCGCAGCGCTAAGGCCTTTTCTGCTTCTGACGCTGCCCCGCCAGGCAGTAGGCTGGGGGTGCACGAGAAGTTGGTAGGGGACGCGGCTGGGACAGCTGAGCCCAAGTGACCAAGGGCTATGCCAGAGCATAGGACGTGGTGCTGAGCAACGGAAGCTGGGCTGAGACGACGGAAGCGCGGATGTTCAGAGTGATGGCGTTTATCTTCCGAAGTAGCCGTTAGGAGGGCTGAAGCCCTGCTTTCCTTTCAATGGCTAAACATCGGCCTGCTGGTGGGAGGCAGTGAAGGAAGGCCTCATTTTGCATTGTTTGCGTGTGCAGCTCCTGCTTTACCTATGAAAGTGCCTTCCTCTCAAGCCATGTCTTGTCTCCCTTTTACCTTTCCTGGGCTCACTCTGGGGGCGGGGGTGTACGCGCGCGCGCGCGCGCGTGTGTGTGTGTTTGGGCGTACGTGCTTTGCTGGTGAGGTGGGGCTAGCGAGGAGGAGGGGGGCGCCAGCAGGATCTGGAGAGAGCCAGGCTTGGAACTGCCAAGTGGGTAATATCTGTGAGCGCGGGCACGCCCAAAGGCCAGGCTCGCAGCGGAGGGAGCATGGGGCTGCGTGAGCCCGCAGGTACGTTCTGCCAGGAAGGTAGGGATGTGGGGAGTGGTGATGCTGAGTGAAGGCCAACGGTGTGACGGTGCTGCTTGGATGGTGGAAATTGGCCCTGAGGAGGAGGAATTTTCACTCCCAGGGCAGTGCTCCAGAGCTTGCGAGAGGGGAGATGCAGAGGAAGGTGAAGATGACGGGCGTGGCTGGGAGGTGGATTGTGATGCCGTTTCCACGGCAGCGACCTGAGTGCCTTGCGGCAGTGGTCAGGCAGACACTGTGACGTCATCAAGTGCATCTCAGACAGTCCAAAGTGGCCCGGCCAAGAGCTCAGGCAGTGGGAAGGGCTAGTAGAGGCAGGCGAAGCCAAGAGAGTTGGGCTGCTGCTTGTGAGGTCATGGCATGAGAGCAATGGGATTGGCCAGGAGCAGGCAGGTGTCATGAGGTCATCAAGGAGAGCAGCTGGGAAGGCTGCAGAGAAGACGAGCGGGCCCCTGGTGAGGCCCTGCCCCGGTCTGAAGTCAGCTGTACGTGAGATGGGAACCTCCGGGAGGTGACGTGAGAACCTCCGGGAGGTGATGTGAGAACTTGCGGGATGTGACAGAGGGCAGCGGGAGAAGAGAGCAGAAGTCTGGGCGGCAGGCAACCTGTGTCCCAGCTGGGTCTGTCAGGCGGCTGCAGATGGGAGAAGTGGCCAAAGTGCAGAGAGGGGAGCGCTGGGGACCTTGTGGGCAGTCAAGTCTTGCAAGGCCAACACGGATGCCTTGGGTGATGGCATCAGTGATGCCACTGAAGCCCCGGAGGAGCTAGGCAACGCTATGCAAAGTACCGATTTTGGGTGGAAATGGAGAAAAGCTGAGAGCGTTGAGGAAGAAGTAATTTCTGAGGGGGGGCGATGAGTTGGGGAGGCCAGCGGGGCAGAGCAAGGGAGGGCTGAGGGTGAATGGTGGAAGGAGCAGCCTGTGGAAGAGGGGTGAGGAGGGGGGCTGAAGGGGCCAGGTGCCCGTGGGGAGGGTGTGGTGAGTGCTGCTCTGGCCAAAGCCCGTGCCTGATGTCCGTGGTCTATCCTGCTTCTTGTCCTGGTTTCAGCTGGGGTGGAGTTCTCTTCCGAGTAGTTCGTATGGCATTGTGGTTTAGATTTGTGCCGAGAAGAGTGTTGATAACGGGGATGTGTTTGTTCTTGCTGATGAGTGCTTGCGCAGCGCTAAGGCCTTTTCTGCTTCTGACGCTGCCCCGCCAGGCAGTAGGCTGGGGGTGCACGAGAAGTTGGTAGGGGACGCGGCTGGGACAGCTGAGCCCAAGTGACCAAGGGCTATGCCAGAGCATAGGACGTGGTGCTGAGCAACGGAAGCTGGGCTGAGACGACGGAAGCGCGGATGTTCAGAGTGATGGCGTTTATCTTCCGAAGTAGCCGTTAGGAGGGCTGAAGCCCTGCTTTCCTTTCAATGGCTAAACATCGGCCTGCTGGTGGGAGGCAGTGAAGGAAGGCCTCATTTTGCATTGTTTGCGTGTGCAGCTCCTGCTTTACCTATGAAAGTGCCTTCCTCTCAAGCCATGTCTTGTCTCCCTTTTACCTTTCCTGGGCTCACTCTGGGGGCGGGGGTGTACGCGCGCGCGCGCGCGCGTGTGTGTGTGTTTGGGCGTACGTGCTTTGCTGGTGAGGTGGGGCTAGCGAGGAGGAGGGGGGCGCCAGCAGGATCTGGAGAGAGCCAGGCTTGGAACTGCCAAGTGGGTAATATCTGTGAGCGCGGGCACGCCCAAAGGCCAGGCTCGCAGCGGAGGGAGCATGGGGCTGCGTGAGCCCGCAGGTACGTTCAGCCAGGAAGGTAGGGATGTGGGGAGTGGTGATGCTGAGTGAAGGCCAACGGTGTGACGGTGCTGCTTGGATGGTGGAAATTGGCCCTGAGGAGGAGGAATTTTCACTCCCAGGGCAGTGCTCCAGAGCTTGCGAGAGGGGAGATGCAGAGGAAGGTGAAGATGACGGGCGTGGCTGGGAGGTGGATTGTGATGCCGTTTCCACGGCAGCGACCTGAGTGCCTTGCGGCAGTGGTCAGGCAGACACTGTGACGTCATCAAGTGCATCTCAGACAGTCCAAAGTGGCCCGGCCAAGAGCTCAGGCAGTGGGAAGGGCTAGTAGAGGCAGGCGAAGCCAAGAGAGTTGGGCTGCTGCTTGTGAGGTCATGGCATGAGAGCAATGGGATTGGCCAGGAGCAGGCAGGTGTCATGAGGTCATCAAGGAGAGCAGCTGGGAAGGCTGCAGAGAAGACGAGCGGGCCCCTGGTGAGGCCCTGCCCCGGTCTGAAGTCAGCTGTACGTGAGATGGGAACCTCCGGGAGGTGACGTGAGAACTTGCGGGATGTGACAGAGGGCAGCGGGAGAAGAGAGCAGAAGTCTGGGCGGCAGGCAGCCTGTGTCCCAGCTGGGTCTGTCAGGCGGCTGCAGATGGGAGAAGTGGCCAAAGGGCAGAGAGGGGAGCGCTGGGGACCTTGTGGGCAGTCAAGTCTTGCAAGGCCAACACGGATGCCTTGGGTGATGGCATCAGTGATGCCACTGAAGCCCCGGAGGAGCTAGGCAACGCTATGCAAAGTACCGATTTTGGGTGGAAATGGAGAAAAGCTGAGAGCGTTGAGGAAGAAGTAATTTCTGAGGGGGAGCGATGAGTTGGGGAGGCCAGCGGGGCAGAGCAAGGGAGGGCTGAGGGTGAATGGCGGAAGGAGCAGCCTGTGGAAGAGGGGTGAGGAGGGGGGCTGAAGGGGCCAGGTGCCCGTGGGGAGGGTGTGGTGAGTGCTGCTCTGGCCAAAGCCCGCGCCTGATGGCCGTGGTCTGTCCTGCTTCTTGTCCTGGTTTCAGCTGGGGTGGAGTTCTCTTCCGAGTAGTTCGTATGGCATTGTGGTTTAGATTTGTGCCGAGAAGAGTGTTGATAACGGGGATGTGTTTGTTCTTGCTGATGAGCGCTTGCGCAGCGCTGAGGCCTTTTCTGCTTCTGACGCTGCCCCGCCAGGCAGTAGGCTGGGGGTGCACGAGAAGTTGGTAGGGGACGCGGCTGGGACAGCTGAGCCCAAGTGACCAAGGGCTATGCCAGAGCATAGGACGTGGTGCTGAGCAACGGAAGCTGGGCTGAGACGACGGAAGCGCGGATGTTCAGAGTGATGGCGTTTATCTTCCGAAGTAGCCGTTAGGAGGGCTGAAGCCCTGCTTTCCTTTCAATGGCTAAACATCGGCCTGCTGGTGGGAGGCAGTGAAGGAAGGCCTCATTTTGCATTGTTTGCGTGTGCAGCTCCTGCTTTACCTATGAAAGTGCCTTCCTCTCAAGCCATGTCTTGTCTCCCTTTTACCTTTCCTGGGCTCACTCTGGGGGCGGGGGTGTACGCGCGCGCGCGCGCGCGTGTGTGTGTGTTTGGGCGTACGTGCTTTGCTGGTGAGGTGGGGCTAGCGAGGAGGAGGGGGGCGCCAGCAGGATCTGGAGAGAGCCAGGCTTGGAACTGCCAAGTGGGTAATATCTGTGAGCGCGGGCACGCCCAAAGGCCAGGCTCGCAGCGGAGGGAGCATGGGGCTGCGTGAGCCCGCAGGTACGTTCTGCCAGGAAGGTAGGGATGTGGGGTGTGGTGATGCTGAGTGAAGGCCAACGGTGTGACGGTGCTGCTTGGATGGTGGAAATTGGCCCTGAGGAGGAGGAATTTTCACTCCCAGGGCAGTGCTCCAGAGCTTGCGAGAGGGGAGATGCAGAGGAAGGTGAAGATGACGGGCGTGGCTGGGAGGTGGATTGTGATGCCGTTTCCACGGCAGCGACCTGAGTGCCTTGAGGCAGTGGTCAGGCAGACACTGTGACGTCATCAAGTGCATCTCAGACAGTCCAAAGTGGCCCGGCCAAGAGCTCAGGCAGTGGGAAGGGCTAGTAGAGGCAGGCGAAGCCAAGAGAGTTGGGCTGCTGCTTGTGAGGTCATGGCATGAGAGCAATGGGATTGGCCAGGAGCAGGCAGGTGTCATGAGGTCATCAAGGAGAGCAGCTGGGAAGGCTGCAGAGAAGACGAGCGGGCCCCTGGTGAGGCCCTGCCCCGGTCTGAAGTCAGCTGTACGTGAGATGGGAACCTCCGGGAGGTGACGTGAGAACTTGCGGGATGTGACAGAGGGCAGCGGGAGAAGAGAGCAGAAGTCTGGGCGGCAGGCAGCCTGTGTCCCAGCTGGGTCTGTCAGGCGGCTGCAGATGGGAGAAGTGGCCAAAGGGCAGAGAGGGGAGCGCTGGGGACCTTGTGGGCAGTCAAGTCTTGCAAGGCCAACACGGATGCCTTGGGTGATGGCATCAGTGATGCCACTGAAGCCCCGGAGGAGCTAGGCAACGCTATGCAAAGTACCGATTTTGGGTGGAAATGGAGAAAAGCTGAGAGCGTTGAGGAAGAAGTAATTTCTGAGGGGGGGCGATGAGTTGGGGAGGCCAGCGGGGCAGAGCAAGGGAGGGCTGAGGGTGAATGGCGGAAGGAGCAGCCTGTGGAAGAGGGGTGAGGAGGGGGGCTGAAGGGGCCAGGTGCCCGTGGGGAGGGTGTGGTGAGTGCTGCTCTGGCCAAAGCCCGCGCCTGATGGCCGTGGTCTGTCCTGCTTCTTGTCCTGGTTTCAGCTGGGGTGGAGTTCTCTTCCGAGTAGTTCGTATGGCATTGTGGTTTAGATTTGTGCCGAGAAGAGTGTTGATAACGGGGATGTGTTTGTTCTTGCTGATGAGTGCTTGCGCAGCGCTAAGGCCTTTTCTGCTTCTGACGCTGCCCCGCCAGGCAGTAGGCTGGGGGTGCACGAGAAGTTGGTAGGGGACGCGGCTGGGACAGCTGAGCCCAAGTGACCAAGGGCTATGCCAGAGCATAGGACGTGGTGCTGAGCAACGGAAGCTGGGCTGAGACGACGGAAGCGCGGATGTTCAGAGTGATGGCGTTTATCTTCCGAAGTAGCCGTTAGGAGGGCTGAAGCCCTGCTTTCCTTTCAATGGCTAAACATCGGCCTGCTGGTGGGAGGCAGTGAAGGAAGGCCTCATTTTGCATTGTTTGCGTGTGCAGCTCCTGCTTTACCTATGAAAGTGCCTTCCTCTCAAGCCATGTCTTGTCTCCCTTTTACCTTTCCTGGGCTCACTCTGGGGGCGGGGGTGTACGCGCGCGCGCGCGCGCGTGTGTGTGTGTTTGGGCGTACGTGCTTTGCTGGTGAGGTGGGGCTAGCGAGGAGGAGGGGGGCGCCAGCAGGATCTGGAGAGAGCCAGGCTTGGAACTGCCAAGTGGGTAATATCTGTGAGCGCGGGCACGCCCAAAGGCCAGGCTCGCAGCGGAGGGAGCATGGGGCTGCGTGAGCCCGCAGGTACGTTCAGCCAGGAAGGTAGGGATGTGGGGAGTGGTGATGCTGAGTGAAGGCCAACGGTGTGACGGTGCTGCTTGGATGGTGGAAATTGGCCCTGAGGAGGAGGAATTTTCACTCCCAGGGCAGTGCTCCAGAGCTTGCGAGAGGGGAGATGCAGAGGAAGGTGAAGATGACGGGCGTGGCTGGGAGGTGGATTGTGATGCCGTTTCCACGGCAGCGACCTGAGTGCCTTGCGGCAGTGGTCAGGCAGACACTGTGACGTCATCAAGTGCATCTCAGACAGTCCAAAGTGGCCCGGCCAAGAGCTCAGGCAGTGGGAAGGGCTAGTAGAGGCAGGCGAAGCCAAGAGAGTTGGGCTGCTGCTTGTGAGGTCATGGCATGAGAGCAATGGGATTGGCCAGGAGCAGGCAGGTGTCATGAGGTCATCAAGGAGAGCAGCTGGGAAGGCTGCAGAGAAGACGAGCGGGCCCCTGGTGAGGCCCTGCCCCGGTCTGAAGTCAGCTGTACGTGAGATGGGAACCTCCGGGAGGTGACGTGAGAACTTGCGGGATGTGACAGAGGGCAGCGGGAGAAGAGAGCAGAAGTCTGGGCGGCAGGCAGCCTGTGTCCCAGCTGGGTCTGTCAGGTGGCTGCAGATGGGAGAAGTGGCCAAAGGGCAGAGAGGGGAGCGCTGGGGACCTTGTGGGCAGTCAAGTCTTGCAAGGCCAACACGGATGCCTTGGGTGATGGCATCAGTGATGCCACTGAAGCCCCGGAGGAGCTAGGCAACGCTATGCAAAGTACCGATTTTGGGTGGAAATGGAGAAAAGCTGAGAGCGTTGAGGAAGAAGTAATTTCTGAGGGGGGGCGATGAGTTGGGGAGGCCAGCGGGGCAGAGCAAGGGAGGGCTGAGGGTGAATGGCGGAAGGAGCAGCCTGTGGAAGAGGGGTGAGGAGGGGGGCTGAAGGGGCCAGGTGCCCGTGGGGAGGGTGTGGTGAGTGCTGCTCTGGCCAAAGCCCGCGCCTGATGGCCGTGGTCTGTCCTGCTTCTTGTCCTGGTTTCAGCTGGGGTGGAGTTCTCTTCCGAGTAGTTCGTATGGCATTGTGGTTTAGATTTGTGCCGAGAAGAGTGTTGATAACGGGGATGTGTTTGTTCTTGCTGATGAGCGCTTGCGCAGCGCTGAGGCCTTTTCTGCTTCTGACGCTGCCCCGCCAGGCAGTAGGCTGGGGGTGCACGAGAAGTTGGTAGGGGACGCGGCTGGGACAGCTGAGCCCAAGTGACCAAGGGCTATGCCAGAGCATAGGACGTGGTGCTGAGCAACGGAAGCTGGGCTGAGACGACGGAAGCGCGGATGTTCAGAGTGATGGCGTTTATCTTCCGAAGTAGCCGTTAGGAGGGCTGAAGCCCTGCTTTCCTTTCAATGGCTAAACATCGGCCTGCTGGTGGGAGGCAGTGAAGGAAGGCCTCATTTTGCATTGTTTGCGTGTGCAGCTCCTGCTTTACCTATGAAAGTGCCTTCCTCTCAAGCCATGTCTTGTCTCCCTTTTACCTTTCCTGGGCTCACTCTGGGGGCGGGGGTGTACGCGCGCGCGCGCGCGCGTGTGTGTGTGTTTGGGCGTACGTGCTTTGCTGGTGAGGTGGGGCTAGCGAGGAGGAGGGGGGCGCCAGCAGGATCTGGAGAGAGCCAGGCTTGGAACTGCCAAGTGGGTAATATCTGTGAGCGCGGGCACGCCCAAAGGCCAGGCTCGCAGCGGAGGGAGCATGGGGCTGCGTGAGCCCGCAGGTACGTTCTGCCAGGAAGGTAGGGATGTGGGGTGTGGTGATGCTGAGTGAAGGCCAACGGTGTGACGGTGCTGCTTGGATGGTGGAAATTGGCCCTGAGGAGGAGGAATTTTCACTCCCAGGGCAGTGCTCCAGAGCTTGCGAGAGGGGAGATGCAGAGGAAGGTGAAGATGACGGGCGTGGCTGGGAGGTGGATTGTGATGCCGTTTCCACGGCAGCGACCTGAGTGCCTTGCGGCAGTGGTCAGGCAGACACTGTGACGTCATCAAGTGCATCTCAGACAGTCCAAAGTGGCCCGGCCAAGAGCTCAGGCAGTGGGAAGGGCTAGTAGAGGCAGGCGAAGCCAAGAGAGTTGGGCTGCTGCTTGTGAGGTCATGGCATGAGAGCAATGGGATTGGCCAGGAGCAGGCAGGTGTCATGAGGTCATCAAGGAGAGCAGCTGGGAAGGCTGCAGAGAAGACGAGCGGGCCCCTGGTGAGGCCCTGCCCCGGTCTGAAGTCAGCTGTACGTGAGATGGGAACCTCCGGGAGGTGACGTGAGAACTTGCGGGATGTGACAGAGGGCAGCGGGAGAAGAGAGCAGAAGTCTGGGCGGCAGGCAGCCTGTGTCCCAGCTGGGTCTGTCAGGCGGCTGCAGATGGGAGAAGTGGCCAAAGGGCAGAGAGGGGAGCGCTGGGGAACTTGTGGGCAGTCAAGTCTTGCAAGGCCAACACGGATGCCTTGGGTGATGGCATCAGTGATGCCACTGAAGCCCCGGAGGAGCTAGGCAACGCTATGCAAAGTACCGATTTTGGGTGGAAATGGAGAAAAGCTGAGAGCGTTGAGGAAGAAGTAATTTCTGAGGGGGGGCGATGAGTTGGGGAGGCCAGCGGGGCAGAGCAAGGGAGGGCTGAGGGTGAATGGCGGAAGGAGCAGCCTGTGGAAGAGGGGTGAGGAGGGGGGCTGAAGGGGCCAGGTGCCCGTGGGGAGGGTGTGGTGAGTGCTGCTCTGGCCAAAGCCCGCGCCTGATGGCCGTGGTCTGTCCTGCTTCTTGTCCTGGTTTCAGCTGGGGTGGAGTTCTCTTCCGAGTAGTTCGTATGGCATTGTGGTTTAGATTTGTGCCGAGAAGAGTGTTGATAACGGGGATGTGTTTGTTCTTGCTGATGAGTGCTTGCGCAGCGCTAAGGCCTTTTCTGCTTCTGACGCTGCCCCGCCAGGCAGTAGGCTGGGGGTGCACGAGAAGTTGGTAGGGGACGCGGCTGGGACAGCTGAGCCCAAGTGACCAAGGGCTATGCCAGAGCATAGGACGTGGTGCTGAGCAACGGAAGCTGGGCTGAGACGACGGAAGCGCGGATGTTCAGAGTGATGGCGTTTATCTTCCGAAGTAGCCGTTAGGAGGGCTGAAGCCCTGCTTTCCTTTCAATGGCTAAACATCGGCCTGCTGGTGGGAGGCAGTGAAGGAAGGCCTCATTTTGCATTGTTTGCGTGTGCAGCTCCTGCTTTACCTATGAAAGTGCCTTCCTCTCAAGCCATGTCTTGTCTCCCTTTTACCTTTCCTGGGCTCACTCTGGGGGCGGGGGTGTACGCGCGCGCGCGCGCGCGTGTGTGTGTGTTTGGGCGTACGTGCTTTGCTGGTGAGGTGGGGCTAGCGAGGAGGAGGGGGGCGCCAGCAGGATCTGGAGAGAGCCAGGCTTGGAACTGCCAAGTGGGTAATATCTGTGAGCGCGGGCACGCCCAAAGGCCAGGCTCGCAGCGGAGGGAGCATGGGGCTGCGTGAGCCCGCAGGTACGTTCTGCCAGGAAGGTAGGGATGTGGGGAGTGGTGATGCTGAGTGAAGGCCAACGGTGTGACGGTGCTGCTTGGATGGTGGAAATTGGCCCTGAGGAGGAGGAATTTTCACTCCCAGGGCAGTGCTCCAGAGCTTGCGAGAGGGGAGATGCAGAGGAAGGTGAAGATGACGGGCGTGGCTGGGAGGTGGATTGTGATGCCGTTTCCACGGCAGCGACCTGAGTGCCTTGCGGCAGTGGTCAGGCAGACACTGTGACGTCATCAAGTGCATCTCAGACAGTCCAAAGTGGCCCGGCCAAGAGCTCAGGCAGTGGGAAGGGCTAGTAGAGGCAGGCGAAGCCAAGAGAGTTGGGCTGCTGCTTGTGAGGTCATGGCATGAGAGCAATGGGATTGGCCAGGAGCAGGCAGGTGTCATGAGGTCATCAAGGAGAGCAGCTGGGAAGGCTGCAGAGAAGACGAGCGGGCCCCTGGTGAGGCCCTGCCCCGGTCTGAAGTCAGCTGTACGTGAGATGGGAACCTCCGGGAGGTGACGTGAGAACCTCCGGGAGGTGATGTGAGAACTTGCGGGATGTGACAGAGGGCAGCGGGAGAAGAGAGCAGAAGTCTGGGCGGCAGGCAACCTGTGTCCCAGCTGGGTCTGTCAGGCGGCTGCAGATGGGAGAAGTGGCCAAAGTGCAGAGAGGGGAGCGCTGGGGACCTTGTGGGCAGTCAAGTCTTGCAAGGCCAACACGGATGCCTTGGGTGATGGCATCAGTGATGCCACTGAAGCCCCGGAGGAGCTAGGCAACGCTATGCAAAGTACCGATTTTGGGTGGAAATGGAGAAAAGCTGAGAGCGTTGAGGAAGAAGTAATTTCTGAGGGGGGGCGATGAGTTGGGGAGGCCAGCGGGGCAGAGCAAGGGAGGGCTGAGGGTGAATGGTGGAAGGAGCAGCCTGTGGAAGAGGGGTGAGGAGGGGGGCTGAAGGGGCCAGGTGCCCGTGGGGAGGGTGTGGTGAGTGCTGCTCTGGCCAAAGCCCGTGCCTGATGTCCGTGGTCTATCCTGCTTCTTGTCCTGGTTTCAGCTGGGGTGGAGTTCTCTTCCGAGTAGTTCGTATGGCATTGTGGTTTAGATTTGTGCCGAGAAGAGTGTTGATAACGGGGATGTGTTTGTTCTTGCTGATGAGTGCTTGCGCAGCGCTAAGGCCTTTTCTGCTTCTGACGCTGCCCCGCCAGGCAGTAGGCTGGGGGTGCACGAGAAGTTGGTAGGGGACGCGGCTGGGACAGCTGAGCCCAAGTGACCAAGGGCTATGCCAGAGCATAGGACGTGGTGCTGAGCAACGGAAGCTGGGCTGAGACGACGGAAGCGCGGATGTTCAGAGTGATGGCGTTTATCTTCCGAAGTAGCCGTTAGGAGGGCTGAAGCCCTGCTTTCCTTTCAATGGCTAAACATCGGCCTGCTGGTGGGAGGCAGTGAAGGAAGGCCTCATTTTGCATTGTTTGCGTGTGCAGCTCCTGCTTTACCTATGAAAGTGCCTTCCTCTCAAGCCATGTCTTGTCTCCCTTTTACCTTTCCTGGGCTCACTCTGGGGGCGGGGGTGTACGCGCGCGCGCGCGCGCGTGTGTGTGTGTTTGGGCGTACGTGCTTTGCTGGTGAGGTGGGGCTAGCGAGGAGGAGGGGGGCGCCAGCAGGATCTGGAGAGAGCCAGGCTTGGAACTGCCAAGTGGGTAATATCTGTGAGCGCGGGCACGCCCAAAGGCCAGGCTCGCAGCGGAGGGAGCATGGGGCTGCGTGAGCCCGCAGGTACGTTCTGCCAGGAAGGTAGGGATGTGGGGTGTGGTGATGCTGAGTGAAGGCCAACGGTGTGACGGTGCTGCTTGGATGGTGGAAATTGGCCCTGAGGAGGAGGAATTTTCACTCCCAGGGCAGTGCTCCAGAGCTTGCGAGAGGGGAGATGCAGAGGAAGGTGAAGATGACGGGCGTGGCTGGGAGGTGGATTGTGATGCCGTTTCCACGGCAGCGACCTGAGTGCCTTGCGGCAGTGGTCAGGCAGACACTGTGACGTCATCAAGTGCATCTCAGACAGTCCAAAGTGGCCCGGCCAAGAGCTCAGGCAGTGGGAAGGGCTAGTAGAGGCAGGCGAAGCCAAGAGAGTTGGGCTGCTGCTTGTGAGGTCATGGCATGAGAGCAATGGGATTGGCCAGGAGCAGGCAGGTGTCATGAGGTCATCAAGGAGAGCAGCTGGGAAGGCTGCAGAGAAGACGAGCGGGCCCCTGGTGAGGCCCTGCCCCGGTCTGAAGTCAGCTGTACGTGAGATGGGAACCTCCGGGAGGTGACGTGAGAACTTGCGGGATGTGACAGAGGGCAGCGGGAGAAGAGAGCAGAAGTCTGGGCGGCAGGCAGCCTGTGTCCCAGCTGGGTCTGTCAGGCGGCTGCAGATGGGAGAAGTGGCCAAAGGGCAGAGAGGGGAGCGCTGGGGACCTTGTGGGCAGTCAAGTCTTGCAAGGCCAACACGGATGCCTTGGGTGATGGCATCAGTGATGCCACTGAAGCCCCGGAGGAGCTAGGCAACGCTATGCAAAGTACCGATTTTGGGTGGAAATGGAGAAAAGCTGAGAGCGTTGAGGAAGAAGTAATTTCTGAGGGGGGGCGATGAGTTGGGGAGGCCAGCGGGGCAGAGCAAGGGAGGGCTGAGGGTGAATGGCGGAAGGAGCAGCCTGTGGAAGAGGGGTGAGGAGGGGGGCTGAAGGGGCCAGGTGCCCGTGGGGAGGGTGTGGTGAGTGCTGCTCTGGCCAAAGCCCGCGCCTGATGGCCGTGGTCTGTCCTGCATCTTGTCCTGGTTTCAGCTGGGGTGGAGTTCTCTTCCGAGTAGTTCGTATGGCATTGTGGTTTAGATTTGTGCCGAGAAGAGTGTTGATAACGGGGATGTGTTTGTTCTTGCTGATGAGCGCTTGCGCAGCGCTAAGGCCTTTTCTGCTTCTGACGCTGCCCCGCCAGGCAGTAGGCTGGGGGTGCACGAGAAGTTGGTAGGGGACGCGGCTGGGACAGCTGAGCCCAAGTGACCAAGGGCTATGCCAGAGCATAGGACGTGGTGCTGAGCAACGGAAGCTGGGCTGAGACGACGGAAGCGCGGATGTTCAGAGTGATGGCGTTTATCTTCCGAAGTAGCCGTTAGGAGGGCTGAAGCCCTGCTTTCCTTTCAATGGCTAAACATCGGCCTGCTGGTGGGAGGCAGTGAAGGAAGGCCTCATTTTGCATTGTTTGCGTGTGCAGCTCCTGCTTTACCTATGAAAGTGCCTTCCTCTCAAGCCATGTCTTGTCTCCCTTTTACCTTTCCTGGGCTCACTCTGGGGGCGGGGGTGTACGCGCGCGCGCGCGCGCGTGTGTGTGTGTTTGGGCGTACGTGCTTTGCTGGTGAGGTGGGGCTAGCGAGGAGGAGGGGGGCGCCAGCAGGATCTGGAGAGAGCCAGGCTTGGAACTGCCAAGTGGGTAATATCTGTGAGCGCGGGCACGCCCAAAGGCCAGGCTCGCAGCGGAGGGAGCATGGGGCTGCGTGAGCCCGCAGGTACGTTCTGCCAGGAAGGTAGGGATGTGGGGTGTGGTGATGCTGAGGGAAGGCCAACGGTGTGACGGTGCTGCTTGGATGGTGGAAATTGGCCCTGAGGAGGAGGAATTTTCACTCCCAGGGCAGTGCTCCAGAGCTTGCGAGAGGGGAGATGCAGAGGAAGGTGAAGATGACGGGCGTGGCTGGGAGGTGGATTGTGATGCCGTTTCCACGGCAGCGACCTGAGTGCCTTGCGGCAGTGGTCAGGCAGACACTGTGACGTCATCAAGTGCATCTCAGACAGTCCAAAGTGGCCCGGCCAAGAGCTCAGGCAGTGGGAAGGGCTAGTAGAGGCAGGCGAAGCCAAGAGAGTTGGGCTGCTGCTTGTGAGGTCATGGCATGAGAGCAATGGGATTGGCCAGGAGCAGGCAGGTGTCATGAGGTCATCAAGGAGAGCAGCTGGGAAGGCTGCAGAGAAGACGAGCGGGCCCCTGGTGAGGCCCTGCCCCGGTCTGAAGTCAGCTGTACGTGAGATGGGAACCTCCGGGAGGTGACGTGAGAACTTGCGGGATGTGACAGAGGGCAGCGGGAGAAGAGAGCAGAAGTCTGGGCGGCAGGCAGCCTGTGTCCCAGCTGGGTCTGTCAGGCGGCTGCAGATGGGAGAAGTGGCCAAAGTGCAGAGAGGGGAGCGCTGGGGACCTTGTGGGCAGTCAAGTCTTGCAAGGCCAACACGGATGCCTTGGGTGATGGCATCAGTGATGCCACTGAAGCCCCGGAGGAGCTAGGCAACGCTATGCAAAGTACCGATTTTGGGTGGAAATGGAGAAAAGCTGAGAGCGTTGAGGAAGAAGTAATTTCTGAGGGGGGGCGATGAGTTGGGGAGGCCAGCGGGGCAGAGCAAGGGAGGGCTGAGGGTGAATGGCGGAAGGAGCAGCCTGTGGAAGAGGGGTGAGGAGGGGGGCTGAAGGGGCCAGGTGCCCGTGGGGAGGGTGTGGTGAGTGCTGCTCTGGCCAAAGCCCGCGCCTGATGGCCGTGGTCTGTCCTGCATCTTGTCCTGGTTTCAGCTGGGGTGGAGTTCTCTTCCGAGTAGTTCGTATGGCATTGTGGTTTAGATTTGTGCCGAGAAGAGTGTTGATAACGGGGATGTGTTTGTTCTTGCTGATGAGTGCTTGCGCAGCGCTAAGGCCTTTTCTGCTTCTGACGCTGCCCCGCCAGGCAGTAGGCTGGGGGTGCACGAGAAGTTGGTAGGGGACGCGGCTGGGACAGCTGAGCCCAAGTGACCAAGGGCTATGCCAGAGCATAGGACGTGGTGCTGAGCAACGGAAGCTGGGCTGAGACGACGGAAGCGCGGATGTTCAGAGTGATGGCGTTTATCTTCCGAAGTAGCCGTTAGGAGGGCTGAAGCCCTGCTTTCCTTTCAATGGCTAAACATCGGCCTGCTGGTGGGAGGCAGTGAAGGAAGGCCTCATTTTGCATTGTTTGCGTGTGCAGCTCCTGCTTTACCTATGAAAGTGCCTTCCTCTCAAGCCATGTCTTGTCTCCCTTTTACCTTTCCTGGGCTCACTCTGGGGGCGGGGGTGTACGCGCGCGCGCGCGCGCGTGTGTGTGTGTTTGGGCGTACGTGCTTTGCTGGTGAGGTGGGGCTAGCGAGGAGGAGGGGGGCGCCAGCAGGATCTGGAGAGAGCCAGGCTTGGAACTGCCAAGTGGGTAATATCTGTGAGCGCGGGCACGCCCAAAGGCCAGGCTCGCAGCGGAGGGAGCATGGGGCTGCGTGAGCCCGCAGGTACGTTCTGCCAGGAAGGTAGGGATGTGGGGAGTGGTGATGCTGAGTGAAGGCCAACGGTGTGACGGTGCTGCTTGGATGGTGGACATTGGCCCTGAGGAGGAGGAATTTTCACTCCCAGGGCAGTGCTCCAGAGCTTGCGAGAGGGGAGATGCAGAGGAAGGTGAAGATGACGGGCGTGGCTGGGAGGTGGATTGTGATGCCGTTTCCACGGCAGCGACCTGAGTGCCTTGCGGCAGTGGTCAGGCAGACACTGTGACGTCATCAAGTGCATCTCAGACAGTCCAAAGTGGCCCGGCCAAGAGCTCAGGCAGTGGGAAGGGCTAGTAGAGGCAGGCGAAGCCAAGAGAGTTGGGCTGCTGCTTGTGAGGTCATGGCATGAGAGCAATGGGATTGGCCAGGAGCAGGCAGGTGTCATGAGGTCATCAAGGAGAGCAGCTGGGAAGGCTGCAGAGAAGACGAGCGGGCCCCTGGTGAGGCCCTGCCCCGGTCTGAAGTCAGCTGTACGTGAGATGGGAACCTCCGGGAGGTGACGTGAGAACCTCCGGGAGGTGATGTGAGAACTTGCGGGATGTGACAGAGGGCAGCGGGAGAAGAGAGCAGAAGTCTGGGCGGCAGGCAGCCTGTGTCCCAGCTGGGTCTGTCAGGCGGCTGCAGATGGGAGAAGTGGCCAAAGGGCAGAGAGGGGAGCGCTGGGGACCTTGTGGGCAGTCAAGTCTTGCAAGGCCAACACGGATGCCTTGGGTGATGGCATCAGTGATGCCACTGAAGCCCCGGAGGAGCTAGGCAACGCTATGCAAAGTACCGATTTTGGGTGGAAATGGAGAAAAGCTGAGAGCGTTGAGGAAGAAGTAATTTCTGAGGGGGGGCGATGAGTTGGGGAGGCCAGCGGGGCAGAGCAAGGGAGGGCTGAGGGTGAATGGCGGAAGGAGCAGCCTGTGGAAGAGGGGTGAGGAGGGGGGCTGAAGGGGCCAGGTGCCCGTGGGGAGGGTGTGGTGAGTGCTGCTCTGGCCAAAGCCCGCGCCTGATGGCCGTGGTCTGTCCTGCATCTTGTCCTGGTTTCAGCTGGGGTGGAGTTCTCTTCCGAGTAGTTCGTATGGCATTGTGGTTTAGATTTGTGCCGAGAAGAGTGTTGATAACGGGGATGTGTTTGTTCTTGCTGATGAGCGCTTGCGCAGCGCTAAGGCCTTTTCTGCTTCTGACGCTGCCCCGCCAGGCAGTAGGCTGGGGGTGCACGAGAAGTTGGTAGGGGACGCGGCTGGGACAGCTGAGCCCAAGTGACCAAGGGCTATGCCAGAGCATAGGACGTGGTGCTGAGCAACGGAAGCTGGGCTGAGACGACGGAAGCGCGGATGTTCAGAGTGATGGCGTTTATCTTCCGAAGTAGCCGTTAGGAGGGCTGAAGCCCTGCTTTCCTTTCAATGGCTAAACATCGGCCTGCTGGTGGGAGGCAGTGAAGGAAGGCCTCATTTTGCATTGTTTGCATGTGCAGCTCCTGCTTTACCTATGAAAGTGCCTTCCTCTCAAGCCATGTCTTGTCTCCCTTTTACCTTTCCTGGGCTCACTCTGGGGGCGGGGGTGTACGCGCGCGCGCGCGCGCGCGTGTGTGTGTGTTTGGGCGTACGTGCTTTGCTGGTGAGGTGGGGCTAGCGAGGAGGAGGGGGGCGCCAGCAGGATCTGGAGAGAGCCAGGCTTGGAACTGCCAAGTGGGTAATATCTGTGAGCGCGGGCACGCCCAAAGGCCAGGCTCGCAGCGGAGGGAGCATGGGGCTGCGTGAGCCCGCAGGTACGTTCTGCCAGGAAGGTAGGGATGTGGGGTGTGGTGATGCTGAGGGAAGGCCAACGGTGTGACGGTGCTGCTTGGATGGTGGAAATTGGCCCTGAGGAGGAGGAATTTTCACTCCCAGGGCAGTGCTCCAGAGCTTGCGAGAAGGGAGATGCAGAGGAAGGTGAAGATGACGGGCGTGGCTGGGAGGTGGATTGTGATGCCGTTTCCACGGCAGCGACCTGAGTGCCTTGCGGCAGTGGTCAGGCAGACACTGTGACGTCATCAAGTGCATCTCAGACAGTCCAAAGTGGCCCGGCCAAGAGCTCAGGCAGTGGGAAGGGCTAGTAGAGGCAGGCGAAGCCAAGAGAGTTGGGCTGCTGCTTGTGAGGTCATGGCATGAGAGCAATGGGATTGGCCAGGAGCAGGCAGGTGTCATGAGGTCATCAAGGAGAGCAGCTGGGAAGGCTGCAGAGAAGACGAGCGGGCCCCTGGTGAGGCCCTGCCCCGGTCTGAAGTCAGCTGTACGTGAGATGGGAACCTCCGGGAGGTGACGTGAGAACTTGCGGGATGTGACAGAGGGCAGCGGGAGAAGAGAGCAGAAGTCTGGGCGGCAGGCAGCCTGTGTCCCAGCTGGGTCTGTCAGGCGGCTGCAGATGGGAGAAGTGGCCAAAGGGCAGAGAGGGGAGCGCTGGGGACCTTGTGGGCAGTCAAGTCTTGCAAGGCCAACACGGATGCCTTGGGTGATGGCATCAGTGATGCCACTGAAGCCCCGGAGGAGCTAGGCAACGCTATGCAAAGTACCGATTTTGGGTGGAAATGGAGAAAAGCTGAGAGCGTTGAGGAAGAAGTAATTTCTGAGGGGGGGCGATGAGTTGGGGAGGCCAGCGGGGCAGAGCAAGGGAGGGCTGAGGGTGAATGGCGGAAGGAGCAGCCTGTGGAAGAGGGGTGAGGAGGGGGGCTGAAGGGGCCAGGTGCCCGTGGGGAGGGTGTGGTGAGTGCTGCTCTGGCCAAAGCCCGCGCCTGATGGCCGTGGTCTGTCCTGCTTCTTGTCCTGGTTTCAGCTGGGGTGGAGTTCTCTTCCGAGTAGTTCGTATGGCATTGTGGTTTAGATTTGTGCCGAGAAGAGTGTTGATAACGGGGATGTGTTTGTTCTTGCTGATGAGTGCTTGCGCAGCGCTAAGGCCTTTTCTGCTTCTGACGCTGCCCCGCCAGGCAGTAGGCTGGGGGTGCACGAGAAGTTGGTAGGGGACGCGGCTGGGACAGCTGAGCCCAAGTGACCAAGGGCTATGCCAGAGCATAGGACGTGGTGCTGAGCAACGGAAGCTGGGCTGAGACGACGGAAGCGCGGATGTTCAGAGTGATGGCGTTTATCTTCCGAAGTAGCCGTTAGGAGGGCTGAAGCCCTGCTTTCCTTTCAATGGCTAAACATCGGCCTGCTGGTGGGAGGCAGTGAAGGAAGGCCTCATTTTGCATTGTTTGCGTGTGCAGCTCCTGCTTTACCTATGAAAGTGCCTTCCTCTCAAGCCATGTCTTGTCTCCCTTTTACCTTTCCTGGGCTCACTCTGGGGGCGGGGGTGTACGCGCGCGCGCGCGCGCGTGTGTGTGTGTTTGGGCGTACGTGCTTTGCTGGTGAGGTGGGGCTAGCGAGGAGGAGGGGGGCGCCAGCAGGATCTGGAGAGAGCCAGGCTTGGAACTGCCAAGTGGGTAATATCTGTGAGCGCGGGCACGCCCAAAGGCCAGGCTCGCAGCGGAGGGAGCATGGGGCTGCGTGAGCCCGCAGGTACGTTCTGCCAGGAAGGTAGGGATGTGGGGAGTGGTGATGCTGAGTGAAGGCCAACGGTGTGACGGTGCTGCTTGGATGGTGGAAATTGGCCCTGAGGAGGAGGAATTTTCACTCCCAGGGCAGTGCTCCAGAGCTTGCGAGAGGGGAGATGCAGAGGAAGGTGAAGATGACGGGCGTGGCTGGGAGGTGGATTGTGATGCCGTTTCCACGGCAGCGACCTGAGTGCCTTGCGGCAGTGGTCAGGCAGACACTGTGACGTCATCAAGTGCATCTCAGACAGTCCAAAGTGGCCCGGCCAAGAGCTCAGGCAGTGGGAAGGGCTAGTAGAGGCAGGCGAAGCCAAGAGAGTTGGGCTGCTGCTTGTGAGGTCATGGCATGAGAGCAATGGGATTGGCCAGGAGCAGGCAGGTGTCATGAGGTCATCAAGGAGAGCAGCTGGGAAGGCTGCAGAGAAGACGAGCGGGCCCCTGGTGAGGCCCTGCCCCGGTCTGAAGTCAGCTGTACGTGAGATGGGAACCTCCGGGAGGTGACGTGAGAACCTCCGGGAGGTGATGTGAGAACTTGCGGGATGTGACAGAGGGCAGCGGGAGAAGAGAGCAGAAGTCTGGGCGGCAGGCAGCCTGTGTCCCAGCTGGGTCTGTCAGGCGGCTGCAGATGGGAGAAGTGGCCAAAGTGCAGAGAGGGGAGCGCTGGGGACCTTGTGGGCAGTCAAGTCTTGCAAGGCCAACACGGATGCCTTGGGTGATGGCATCAGTGATGCCACTGAAGCCCTGGAGGAGCTAGGCAACGCTATGCAAAGTACCGATTTTGGGTGGAAATGGAGAAAAGCTGAGAGCGTTGAGGAAGAAGTAATTTCTGAGGGGGGGCGATGAGTTGGGGAGGCCAGCGGGGCAGAGCAAGGGAGGGCTGAGGGTGAATGGCGGAAGGAGCAGCCTGTGGAAGAGGGGTGAGGAGGGGGGCTGAAGGGGCCAGGTGCCCGTGGGGAGGGTGTGGTGAGTGCTGCTCTGGCCAAAGCCCGCGCCTGATGGCCGTGGTCTGTCCTGCTTCTTGTCCTGGTTTCAGCTGGGGTGGAGTTCTCTTCCGAGTAGTTCGTATGGCATTGTGGTTTAGATTTGTGCCGAGAAGAGTGTTGATAACGGGGATGTGTTTGTTCTTGCTGATGAGTGCTTGCGCAGCGCTAAGGCCTTTTCTGCTTCTGACGCTGCCCCGCCAGGCAGTAGGCTGGGGGTGCACGAGAAGTTGGTAGGGGACGCGGCTGGGACAGCTGAGCCCAAGTGACCAAGGGCTATGCCAGAGCATAGGACGTGGTGCTGAGCAACGGAAGCTGGGCTGAGACGACGGAAGCGCGGATGTTCAGAGTGATGGCGTTTATCTTCCGAAGTAGCCGTTAGGAGGGCTGAAGCCCTGCTTTCCTTTCAATGGCTAAACATCGGCCTGCTGGTGGGAGGCAGTGAAGGAAGGCCTCATTTTGCATTGTTTGCGTGTGCAGCTCCTGCTTTACCTATGAAAGTGCCTTCCTCTCAAGCCATGTCTTGTCTCCCTTTTACCTTTCCTGGGCTCACTCTGGGGGCGGGGGTGTACGCGCGCGCGCGCGCGCGTGTGTGTGTGTTTGGGCGTACGTGCTTTGCTGGTGAGGTGGGGCTAGCGAGGAGGAGGGGGGCGCCAGCAGGATCTGGAGAGAGCCAGGCTTGGAACTGCCAAGTGGGTAATATCTGTGAGCGCGGGCACGCCCAAAGGCCAGGCTCGCAGCGGAGGGAGCATGGGGCTGCGTGAGCCCGCAGGTACGTTCTGCCAGGAAGGTAGGGATGTGGGGTGTGGTGATGCTGAGTGAAGGCCAACGGTGTGACGGTGCTGCTTGGATGGTGGAAATTGGCCCTGAGGAGGAGGAATTTTCACTCCCAGGGCAGTGCTCCAGAGCTTGCGAGAGGGGAGATGCAGAGGAAGGTGAAGATGACGGGCGTGGCTGGGAGGTGGATTGTGATGCCGTTTCCACGGCAGCGACCTGAGTGCCTTGCGGCAGTGGTCAGGCAGACACTGTGACGTCATCAAGTGCATCTCAGACAGTCCAAAGTGGCCCGGCCAAGAGCTCAGGCAGTGGGAAGGGCTAGTAGAGGCAGGCGAAGCCAAGAGAGTTGGGCTGCTGCTTGTGAGGTCATGGCATGAGAGCAATGGGATTGGCCAGGAGCAGGCAGGTGTCATGAGGTCATCAAGGAGAGCAGCTGGGAAGGCTGCAGAGAAGACGAGCGGGCCCCTGGTGAGGCCCTGCCCCGGTCTGAAGTCAGCTGTACGTGAGATGGGAACCTCCGGGAGGTGACGTGAGAACCTCCGGGAGGTGATGTGAGAACTTGCGGGATGTGACAGAGGGCAGCGGGAGAAGAGAGCAGAAGTCTGGGCGGCAGGCAGCCTGTGTCCCAGCTGGGTCTGTCAGGCGGCTGCAGATGGGAGAAGTGGCCAAAGGGCAGAGAGGGGAGCGCTGGGGACCTTGTGGGCAGTCAAGTCTTGCAAGGCCAACACGGATGCCTTGGGTGATGGCATCAGTGATGCCACTGAAGCCCCGGAGGAGCTAGGCAACGCTATGCAAAGTACCGATTTTGGGTGGAAATGGAGAAAAGCTGAGAGCGTTGAGGAAGAAGTAATTTCTGAGGGGGGGCGATGAGTTGGGGAGGCCAGCGGGGCAGAGCAAGGGAGGGCTGAGGGTGAATGGCGGAAGGAGCAGCCTGTGGAAGAGGGGTGAGGAGGGGGGCTGAAGGGGCCAGGTGCCCGTGGGGAGGGTGTGGTGAGTGCTGCTCTGGCCAAAGCCCGCGCCTGATGGCCGTGGTCTGTCCTGCTTCTTGTCCTGGTTTCAGCTGGGGTGGAGTTCTCTTCCGAGTAGTTCGTATGGCATTGTGGTTTAGATTTGTGCCGAGAAGAGTGTTGATAACGGGGATGTGTTTGTTCTTGCTGATGAGTGCTTGCGCAGCGCTAAGGCCTTTTCTGCTTCTGACGCTGCCCCGCCAGGCAGTAGGCTGGGGGTGCACGAGAAGTTGGTAGGGGACGTGGCTGGGACAGCTGAGCCCAAGTGACCAAGGGCTATGCCAGAGCATAGGACGTGGTGCTGAGCAACGGAAGCTGGGCTGAGACGACGGAAGCGCGGATGTTCAGAGTGATGGCGTTTATCTTCCGAAGTAGCCGTTAGGAGGGCTGAAGCCCTGCTTTCCTTTCAATGGCTAAACATCGGCCTGCTGGTGGGAGGCAGTGAAGGAAGGCCTCATTTTGCATTGTTTGCGTGTGCAGCTCCTGCTTTACCTATGAAAGTGCCTTCCTCTCAAGCCATGTCTTGTCTCCCTTTTACCTTTCCTGGGCTCACTCTGGGGGCGGGGGTGTACGCGCGCGCGCGCGCGCGTGTGTGTGTGTTTGGGCGTACGTGCTTTGCTGGTGAGGTGGGGCTAGCGAGGAGGAGGGGGGCGCCAGCAGGATCTGGAGAGAGCCAGGCTTGGAACTGCCAAGTGGGTAATATCTGTGAGCGCGGGCACGCCCAAAGGCCAGGCTCGCAGCGGAGGGAGCATGGGGCTGCGTGAGCCCGCAGGTACGTTCTGCCAGGAAGGTAGGGATGTGGGGTGTGGTGATGCTGAGTGAAGGCCAACGGTGTGACGGTGCTGCTTGGATGGTGGAAATTGGCCCTGAGGAGGAGGAATTTTCACTCCCAGGGCAGTGCTCCAGAGCTTGCGAGAGGGGAGATGCAGAGGAAGGTGAAGATGACGGGCGTGGCTGGGAGGTGGATTGTGATGCCGTTTCCACGGCAGCGACCTGAGTGCCTTGCGGCAGTGGTCAGGCAGACACTGTGACGTCATCAAGTGCATCTCAGACAGTCCAAAGTGGCCCGGCCAAGAGCTCAGGCAGTGGGAAGGGCTAGTAGAGGCAGGCGAAGCCAAGAGAGTTGGGCTGCTGCTTGTGAGGTCATGGCATGAGAGCAATGGGATTGGCCAGGAGCAGGCAGGTGTCATGAGGTCATCAAGGAGAGCAGCTGGGAAGGCTGCAGAGAAGACGAGCGGGCCCCTGGTGAGGCCCTGCCCCGGTCTGAAGTCAGCTGTACGTGAGATGGGAACCTCCGGGAGGTGACGTGAGAACCTCCGGGAGGTGATGTGAGAACTTGCGGGATGTGACAGAGGGCAGCGGGAGAAGAGAGCAGAAGTCTGGGCGGCAGGCAGCCTGTGTCCCAGCTGGGTCTGTCAGGCGGCTGCAGATGGGAGAAGTGGCCAAAGGGCAGAGAGGGGAGCGCTGGGGACCTTGTGGGCAGTCAAGTCTTGCAAGGCCAACACGGATGCCTTGGGTGATGGCATCAGTGATGCCACTGAAGCCCCGGAGGAGCTAGGCAACGCTATGCAAAGTACCGATTTTGGGTGGAAATGGAGAAAAGCTGAGAGCGTTGAGGAAGAAGTAATTTCTGAGGGGGGGCGATGAGTTGGGGAGGCCAGCGGGGCAGAGCAAGGGAGGGCTGAGGGTGAATGGCGGAAGGAGCAGCCTGTGGAAGAGGGGTGAGGAGGGGGGCTGAAGGGGCCAGGTGCCCGTGGGGAGGGTGTGGTGAGTGCTGCTCTGGCCAAAGCCCGCGCCTGATGGCCGTGGTCTGTCCTGCTTCTTGTCCTGGTTTCAGCTGGGGTGGAGTTCTCTTCCGAGTAGTTCGTATGGCATTGTGGTTTAGATTTGTGCCGAGAAGAGTGTTGATAACGGGGATGTGTTTGTTCTTGCTGATGAGTGCTTGCGCAGCGCTAAGGCCTTTTCTGCTTCTGACGCTGCCCCGCCAGGCAGTAGGCTGGGGGTGCACGAGAAGTTGGTAGGGGACGCGGCTGGGACAGCTGAGCCCAAGTGACCAAGGGCTATGCCAGAGCATAGGACGTGGTGCTGAGCAACGGAAGCTGGGCTGAGACGACGGAAGCGCGGATGTTCAGAGTGATGGCGTTTATCTTCCGAAGTAGCCGTTAGGAGGGCTGAAGCCCTGCTTTCCTTTCAATGGCTAAACATCGGCCTGCTGGTGGGAGGCAGTGAAGGAAGGCCTCATTTTGCATTGTTTGCGTGTGCAGCTCCTGCTTTACCTATGAAAGTGCCTTCCTCTCAAGCCATGTCTTGTCTCCCTTTTACCTTTCCTGGGCTCACTCTGGGGGCGGGGGTGTACGCGCGCGCGCGCGCGCGTGTGTGTGTGTTTGGGCGTACGTGCTTTGCTGGTGAGGTGGGGCTAGCGAGGAGGAGGGGGGCGCCAGCAGGATCTGGAGAGAGCCAGGCTTGGAACTGCCAAGTGGGTAATATCTGTGAGCGCGGGCACGCCCAAAGGCCAGGCTCGCAGCGGAGGGAGCATGGGGCTGCGTGAGCCCGCAGGTACGTTCTGCCAGGAAGGTAGGGATGTGGGGTGTGGTGATGCTGAGTGAAGGCCAACGGTGTGACGGTGCTGCTTGGATGGTGGAAATTGGCCCTGAGGAGGAGGAATTTTCACTCCCAGGGCAGTGCTCCAGAGCTTGCGAGAGGGGAGATGCAGAGGAAGGTGAAGATGACGGGCGTGGCTGGGAGGTGGATTGTGATGCCGTTTCCACGGCAGCGACCTGAGTGCCTTGCGGCAGTGGTCAGGCAGACACTGTGACGTCATCAAGTGCATCTCAGACAGTCCAAAGTGGCCCGGCCAAGAGCTCAGGCAGTGGGAAGGGCTAGTAGAGGCAGGCGAAGCCAAGAGAGTTGGGCTGCTGCTTGTGAGGTCATGGCATGAGAGCAATGGGATTGGCCAGGAGCAGGCAGGTGTCATGAGGTCATCAAGGAGAGCAGCTGGGAAGGCTGCAGAGAAGACGAGCGGGCCCCTGGTGAGGCCCTGCCCCGGTCTGAAGTCAGCTGTACGTGAGATGGGAACCTCCGGGAGGTGACGTGAGAACTTGCGGGATGTGACAGAGGGCAGCGGGAGAAGAGAGCAGAAGTCTGGGCGGCAGGCAGCCTGTGTCCCAGCTGGGTCTGTCAGGCGGCTGCAGATGGGAGAAGTGGCCAAAGGGCAGAGAGGGGAGCGCTGGGGACCTTGTGGGCAGTCAAGTCTTGCAAGGCCAACACGGATGCCTTGGGTGATGGCATCAGTGATGCCACTGAAGCCCCGGAGGAGCTAGGCAACGCTATGCAAAGTACCGATTTTGGGTGGAAATGGAGAAAAGCTGAGAGCGTTGAGGAAGAAGTAATTTCTGAGGGGGGGCGATGAGTTGGGGAGGCCAGCGGGGCAGAGCAAGGGAGGGCTGAGGGTGAATGGCGGAAGGAGCAGCCTGTGGAAGAGGGGTGAGGAGGGGGGCTGAAGGGGCCAGGTGCCCGTGGGGAGGGTGTGGTGAGTGCTGCTCTGGCCAAAGCCCGCGCCTGATGGCCGTGGTCTGTCCTGCATCTTGTCCTGGTTTCAGCTGGGGTGGAGTTCTCTTCCGAGTAGTTCGTATGGCATTGTGGTTTAGATTTGTGCCGAGAAGAGTGTTGATAACGGGGATGTGTTTGTTCTTGCTGATGAGTGCTTGCGCAGCGCTAAGGCCTTTTCTGCTTCTGACGCTGCCCCGCCAGGCAGTAGGCTGGGGGTGCACGAGAAGTTGGTAGGGGACGCGGCTGGGACAGCTGAGCCCAAGTGACCAAGGGCTATGCCAGAGCATAGGACGTGGTGCTGAGCAACGGAAGCTGGGCTGAGACGACGGAAGCGCGGATGTTCAGAGTGATGGCGTTTATCTTCCGAAGTAGCCGTTAGGAGGGCTGAAGCCCTGCTTTCCTTTCAATGGCTAAACATCGGCCTGCTGGTGGGAGGCAGTGAAGGAAGGCCTCATTTTGCATTGTTTGCGTGTGCAGCTCCTGCTTTACCTATGAAAGTGCCTTCCTCTCAAGCCATGTCTTGTCTCCCTTTTACCTTTCCTGGGCTCACTCTGGGGGCGGGGGTGTACGCGCGCGCGCGCGCGCGTGTGTGTGTGTTTGGGCGTACGTGCTTTGCTGGTGAGGTGGGGCTAGCGAGGAGGAGGGGGGCGCCAGCAGGATCTGGAGAGAGCCAGGCTTGGAACTGCCAAGTGGGTAATATCTGTGAGCGCGGGCACGCCCAAAGGCCAGGCTCGCAGCGGAGGGAGCATGGGGCTGCGTGAGCCCGCAGGTACGTTCTGCCAGGAAGGTAGGGATGTGGGGAGTGGTGATGCTGAGTGAAGGCCAACGGTGTGACGGTGCTGCTTGGATGGTGGACATTGGCCCTGAGGAGGAGGAATTTTCACTCCCAGGGCAGTGCTCCAGAGCTTGCGAGAGGGGAGATGCAGAGGAAGGTGAAGATGACGGGCGTGGCTGGGAGGTGGATTGTGATGCCGTTTCCACGGCAGCGACCTGAGTGCCTTGCGGCAGTGGTCAGGCAGACACTGTGACGTCATCAAGTGCATCTCAGACAGTCCAAAGTGGCCCGGCCAAGAGCTCAGGCAGTGGGAAGGGCTAGTAGAGGCAGGCGAAGCCAAGAGAGTTGGGCTGCTGCTTGTGAGGTCATGGCATGAGAGCAATGGGATTGGCCAGGAGCAGGCAGGTGTCATGAGGTCATCAAGGAGAGCAGCTGGGAAGGCTGCAGAGAAGACGAGCGGGCCCCTGGTGAGGCCCTGCCCCGGTCTGAAGTCAGCTGTACGTGAGATGGGAACCTCCGGGAGGTGACGTGAGAACCTCCGGGAGGTGATGTGAGAACTTGCGGGATGTGACAGAGGGCAGCGGGAGAAGAGAGCAGAAGTCTGGGCGGCAGGCAGCCTGTGTCCCAGCTGGGTCTGTCAGGCGGCTGCAGATGGGAGAAGTGGCCAAAGGGCAGAGAGGGGAGCGCTGGGGACCTTGTGGGCAGTCAAGTCTTGCAAGGCCAACACGGATGCCTTGGGTGATGGCATCAGTGATGCCACTGAAGCCCCGGAGGAGCTAGGCAACGCTATGCAAAGTACCGATTTTGGGTGGAAATGGAGAAAAGCTGAGAGCGTTGAGGAAGAAGTAATTTCTGAGGGGGGGCGATGAGTTGGGGAGGCCAGCGGGGCAGAGCAAGGGAGGGCTGAGGGTGAATGGCGGAAGGAGCAGCCTGTGGAAGAGGGGTGAGGAGGGGGGCTGAAGGGGCCAGGTGCCCGTGGGGAGGGTGTGGTGAGTGCTGCTCTGGCCAAAGCCCGCGCCTGATGGCCGTGGTCTGTCCTGCTTCTTGTCCTGGTTTCAGCTGGGGTGGAGTTCTCTTCCGAGTAGTTCGTATGGCATTGTGGTTTAGATTTGTGCCGAGAAGAGTGTTGATAACGGGGATGTGTTTGTTCTTGCTGATGAGTGCTTGCGCAGCGCTAAGGCCTTTTCTGCTTCTGACGCTGCCCCGCCAGGCAGTAGGCTGGGGGTGCACGAGAAGTTGGTAGGGGACGCGGCTGGGACAGCTGAGCCCAAGTGACCAAGGGCTATGCCAGAGCATAGGACGTGGTGCTGAGCAACGGAAGCTGGGCTGAGACGACGGAAGCGCGGATGTTCAGAGTGATGGCGTTTATCTTCCGAAGTAGCCGTTAGGAGGGCTGAAGCCCTGCTTTCCTTTCAATGGCTAAACATCGGCCTGCTGGTGGGAGGCAGTGAAGGAAGGCCTCATTTTGCATTGTTTGCGTGTGCAGCTCCTGCTTTACCTATGAAAGTGCCTTCCTCTCAAGCCATGTCTTGTCTCCCTTTTACCTTTCCTGGGCTCACTCTGGGGGCGGGGGTGTACGCGCGCGCGCGCGCGCGTGTGTGTGTGTTTGGGCGTACGTGCTTTGCTGGTGAGGTGGGGCTAGCGAGGAGGAGGGGGGCGCCAGCAGGATCTGGAGAGAGCCAGGCTTGGAACTGCCAAGTGGGTAATATCTGTGAGCGCGGGCACGCCCAAAGGCCAGGCTCGCAGCGGAGGGAGCATGGGGCTGCGTGAGCCCGCAGGTACGTTCTGCCAGGAAGGTAGGGATGTGGGGTGTGGTGATGCTGAGTGAAGGCCAACGGTGTGACGGTGCTGCTTGGATGGTGGAAATTGGCCCTGAGGAGGAGGAATTTTCACTCCCAGGGCAGTGCTCCAGAGCTTGCGAGAGGGGAGATGCAGAGGAAGGTGAAGATGACGGGCGTGGCTGGGAGGTGGATTGTGATGCCGTTTCCACGGCAGCGACCTGAGTGCCTTGCGGCAGTGGTCAGGCAGACACTGTGACGTCATCAAGTGCATCTCAGACAGTCCAAAGTGGCCCGGCCAAGAGCTCAGGCAGTGGGAAGGGCTAGTAGAGGCAGGCGAAGCCAAGAGAGTTGGGCTGCTGCTTGTGAGGTCATGGCATGAGAGCAATGGGATTGGCCAGGAGCAGGCAGGTGTCATGAGGTCATCAAGGAGAGCAGCTGGGAAGGCTGCAGAGAAGACGAGCGGGCCCCTGGTGAGGCCCTGCCCCGGTCTGAAGTCAGCTGTACGTGAGATGGGAACCTCCGGGAGGTGACGTGAGAACCTCCGGGAGGTGATGTGAGAACTTGCGGGATGTGACAGAGGGCAGCGGGAGAAGAGAGCAGAAGTCTGGGCGGCAGGCAGCCTGTGTCCCAGCTGGGTCTGTCAGGCGGCTGCAGATGGGAGAAGTGGCCAAAGTGCAGAGAGGGGAGCGCTGGGGACCTTGTGGGCAGTCAAGTCTTGCAAGGCCAACACGGATGCCTTGGGTGATGGCATCAGTGATGCCACTGAAGCCCTGGAGGAGCTAGGCAACGCTATGCAAAGTACCGATTTTGGGTGGAAATGGAGAAAAGCTGAGAGCGTTGAGGAAGAAGTAATTTCTGAGGGGGGGCGATGAGTTGGGGAGGCCAGCGGGGCAGAGCAAGGGAGGGCTGAGGGTGAATGGCGGAAGGAGCAGCCTGTGGAAGAGGGGTGAGGAGGGGGGCTGAAGGGGCCAGGTGCCCGTGGGGAGGGTGTGGTGAGTGCTGCTCTGGCCAAAGCCCGCGCCTGATGGCCGTGGTCTGTCCTGCTTCTTGTCCTGGTTTCAGCTGGGGTGGAGTTCTCTTCCGAGTAGTTCGTATGGCATTGTGGTTTAGATTTGTGCCGAGAAGAGTGTTGATAACGGGGATGTGTTTGTTCTTGCTGATGAGTGCTTGCGCAGCGCTAAGGCCTTTTCTGCTTCTGACGCTGCCCCGCCAGGCAGTAGGCTGGGGGTGCACGAGAAGTTGGTAGGGGACGTGGCTGGGACAGCTGAGCCCAAGTGACCAAGGGCTATGCCAGAGCATAGGACGTGGTGCTGAGCAACGGAAGCTGGGCTGAGACGACGGAAGCGCGGATGTTCAGAGTGATGGCGTTTATCTTCCGAAGTAGCCGTTAGGAGGGCTGAAGCCCTGCTTTCCTTTCAATGGCTAAACATCGGCCTGCTGGTGGGAGGCAGTGAAGGAAGGCCTCATTTTGCATTGTTTGCGTGTGCAGCTCCTGCTTTACCTATGAAAGTGCCTTCCTCTCAAGCCATGTCTTGTCTCCCTTTTACCTTTCCTGGGCTCACTCTGGGGGCGGGGGTGTACGCGCGCGCGCGCGCGCGTGTGTGTGTGTTTGGGCGTACGTGCTTTGCTGGTGAGGTGGGGCTAGCGAGGAGGAGGGGGGCGCCAGCAGGATCTGGAGAGAGCCAGGCTTGGAACTGCCAAGTGGGTAATATCTGTGAGCGCGGGCACGCCCAAAGGCCAGGCTCGCAGCGGAGGGAGCATGGGGCTGCGTGAGCCCGCAGGTACGTTCTGCCAGGAAGGTAGGGATGTGGGGTGTGGTGATGCTGAGTGAAGGCCAACGGTGTGACGGTGCTGCTTGGATGGTGGAAATTGGCCCTGAGGAGGAGGAATTTTCACTCCCAGGGCAGTGCTCCAGAGCTTGCGAGAGGGGAGATGCAGAGGAAGGTGAAGATGACGGGCGTGGCTGGGAGGTGGATTGTGATGCCGTTTCCACGGCAGCGACCTGAGTGCCTTGCGGCAGTGGTCAGGCAGACACTGTGACGTCATCAAGTGCATCTCAGACAGTCCAAAGTGGCCCGGCCAAGAGCTCAGGCAGTGGGAAGGGCTAGTAGAGGCAGGCGAAGCCAAGAGAGTTGGGCTGCTGCTTGTGAGGTCATGGCATGAGAGCAATGGGATTGGCCAGGAGCAGGCAGGTGTCATGAGGTCATCAAGGAGAGCAGCTGGGAAGGCTGCAGAGAAGACGAGCGGGCCCCTGGTGAGGCCCTGCCCCGGTCTGAAGTCAGCTGTACGTGAGATGGGAACCTCCGGGAGGTGACGTGAGAACTTGCGGGATGTGACAGAGGGCAGCGGGAGAAGAGAGCAGAAGTCTGGGCGGCAGGCAGCCTGTGTCCCAGCTGGGTCTGTCAGGCGGCTGCAGATGGGAGAAGTGGCCAAAGGGCAGAGAGGGGAGCGCTGGGGACCTTGTGGGCAGTCAAGTCTTGCAAGGCCAACACGGATGCCTTGGGTGATGGCATCAGTGATGCCACTGAAGCCCCGGAGGAGCTAGGCAACGCTATGCAAAGTACCGATTTTGGGTGGAAATGGAGAAAAGCTGAGAGCGTTGAGGAAGAAGTAATTTCTGAGGGGGGGCGATGAGTTGGGGAGGCCAGCGGGGCAGAGCAAGGGAGGGCTGAGGGTGAATGGCGGAAGGAGCAGCCTGTGGAAGAGGGGTGAGGAGGGGGGCTGAAGGGGCCAGGTGCCCGTGGGGAGGGTGTGGTGAGTGCTGCTCTGGCCAAAGCCCGCGCCTGATGGCCGTGGTCTGTCCTGCTTCTTGTCCTGGTTTCAGCTGGGGTGGAGTTCTCTTCCGAGTAGTTCGTATGGCATTGTGGTTTAGATTTGTGCCGAGAAGAGTGTTGATAACGGGGATGTGTTTGTTCTTGCTGATGAGTGCTTGCGCAGCGCTAAGGCCTTTTCTGCTTCTGACGCTGCCCCGCCAGGCAGTAGGCTGGGGGTGCACGAGAAGTTGGTAGGGGACGCGGCTGGGACAGCTGAGCCCAAGTGACCAAGGGCTATGCCAGAGCATAGGACGTGGTGCTGAGCAACGGAAGCTGGGCTGAGACGACGGAAGCGCGGATGTTCAGAGTGATGGCGTTTATCTTCCGAAGTAGCCGTTAGGAGGGCTGAAGCCCTGCTTTCCTTTCAATGGCTAAACATCGGCCTGCTGGTGGGAGGCAGTGAAGGAAGGCCTCATTTTGCATTGTTTGCGTGTGCAGCTCCTGCTTTACCTATGAAAGTGCCTTCCTCTCAAGCCATGTCTTGTCTCCCTTTTACCTTTCCTGGGCTCACTCTGGGGGCGGGGGTGTACGCGCGCGCGCGCGCGCGTGTGTGTGTGTTTGGGCGTACGTGCTTTGCTGGTGAGGTGGGGCTAGCGAGGAGGAGGGGGGCGCCAGCAGGATCTGGAGAGAGCCAGGCTTGGAACTGCCAAGTGGGTAATATCTGTGAGCGCGGGCACGCCCAAAGGCCAGGCTCGCAGCGGAGGGAGCATGGGGCTGCGTGAGCCCGCAGGTACGTTCTGCCAGGAAGGTAGGGATGTGGGGTGTGGTGATGCTGAGTGAAGGCCAACGGTGTGACGGTGCTGCTTGGATGGTGGAAATTGGCCCTGAGGAGGAGGAATTTTCACTCCCAGGGCAGTGCTCCAGAGCTTGCGAGAGGGGAGATGCAGAGGAAGGTGAAGATGACGGGCGTGGCTGGGAGGTGGATTGTGATGCCGTTTCCACGGCAGCGACCTGAGTGCCTTGCGGCAGTGGTCAGGCAGACACTGTGACGTCATCAAGTGCATCTCAGACAGTCCAAAGTGGCCCGGCCAAGAGCTCAGGCAGTGGGAAGGGCTAGTAGAGGCAGGCGAAGCCAAGAGAGTTGGGCTGCTGCTTGTGAGGTCATGGCATGAGAGCAATGGGATTGGCCAGGAGCAGGCAGGTGTCATGAGGTCATCAAGGAGAGCAGCTGGGAAGGCTGCAGAGAAGACGAGCGGGCCCCTGGTGAGGCCCTGCCCCGGTCTGAAGTCAGCTGTACGTGAGATGGGAACCTCCGGGAGGTGACGTGAGAACTTGCGGGATGTGACAGAGGGCAGCGGGAGAAGAGAGCAGAAGTCTGGGCGGCAGGCAGCCTGTGTCCCAGCTGGGTCTGTCAGGCGGCTGCAGATGGGAGAAGTGGCCAAAGGGCAGAGAGGGGAGCGCTGGGGACCTTGTGGGCAGTCAAGTCTTGCAAGGCCAACACGGATGCCTTGGGTGATGGCATCAGTGATGCCACTGAAGCCCCGGAGGAGCTAGGCAACGCTATGCAAAGTACCGATTTTGGGTGGAAATGGAGAAAAGCTGAGAGCGTTGAGGAAGAAGTAATTTCTGAGGGGGGGCGATGAGTTGGGGAGGCCAGCGGGGCAGAGCAAGGGAGGGCTGAGGGTGAATGGCGGAAGGAGCAGCCTGTGGAAGAGGGGTGAGGAGGGGGGCTGAAGGGGCCAGGTGCCCGTGGGGAGGGTGTGGTGAGTGCTGCTCTGGCCAAAGCCCGCGCCTGATGGCCGTGGTCTGTCCTGCATCTTGTCCTGGTTTCAGCTGGGGTGGAGTTCTCTTCCGAGTAGTTCGTATGGCATTGTGGTTTAGATTTGTGCCGAGAAGAGTGTTGATAACGGGGATGTGTTTGTTCTTGCTGATGAGTGCTTGCGCAGCGCTAAGGCCTTTTCTGCTTCTGACGCTGCCCCGCCAGGCAGTAGGCTGGGGGTGCACGAGAAGTTGGTAGGGGACGCGGCTGGGACAGCTGAGCCCAAGTGACCAAGGGCTATGCCAGAGCATAGGACGTGGTGCTGAGCAACGGAAGCTGGGCTGAGACGACGGAAGCGCGGATGTTCAGAGTGATGGCGTTTATCTTCCGAAGTAGCCGTTAGGAGGGCTGAAGCCCTGCTTTCCTTTCAATGGCTAAACATCGGCCTGCTGGTGGGAGGCAGTGAAGGAAGGCCTCATTTTGCATTGTTTGCGTGTGCAGCTCCTGCTTTACCTATGAAAGTGCCTTCCTCTCAAGCCATGTCTTGTCTCCCTTTTACCTTTCCTGGGCTCACTCTGGGGGCGGGGGTGTACGCGCGCGCGCGCGCGCGCGTGTGTGTGTGTTTGGGCGTACGTGCTTTGCTGGTGAGGTGGGGCTAGCGAGGAGGAGGGGGGCGCCAGCAGGATCTGGAGAGAGCCAGGCTTGGAACTGCCAAGTGGGTAATATCTGTGAGCGCGGGCACGCCCAAAGGCCAGGCTCGCAGCGGAGGGAGCATGGGGCTGCGTGAGCCCGCAGGTACGTTCTGCCAGGAAGGTAGGGATGTGGGGAGTGGTGATGCTGAGTGAAGGCCAACGGTGTGACGGTGCTGCTTGGATGGTGGACATTGGCCCTGAGGAGGAGGAATTTTCACTCCCAGGGCAGTGCTCCAGAGCTTGCGAGAGGGGAGATGCAGAGGAAGGTGAAGATGACGGGCGTGGCTGGGAGGTGGATTGTGATGCCGTTTCCACGGCAGCGACCTGAGTGCCTTGCGGCAGTGGTCAGGCAGACACTGTGACGTCATCAAGTGCATCTCAGACAGTCCAAAGTGGCCCGGCCAAGAGCTCAGGCAGTGGGAAGGGCTAGTAGAGGCAGGCGAAGCCAAGAGAGTTGGGCTGCTGCTTGTGAGGTCATGGCATGAGAGCAATGGGATTGGCCAGGAGCAGGCAGGTGTCATGAGGTCATCAAGGAGAGCAGCTGGGAAGGCTGCAGAGAAGACGAGCGGGCCCCTGGTGAGGCCCTGCCCCGGTCTGAAGTCAGCTGTACGTGAGATGGGAACCTCCGGGAGGTGACGTGAGAACCTCCGGGAGGTGATGTGAGAACTTGCGGGATGTGACAGAGGGCAGCGGGAGAAGAGAGCAGAAGTCTGGGCGGCAGGCAGCCTGTGTCCCAGCTGGGTCTGTCAGGCGGCTGCAGATGGGAGAAGTGGCCAAAGGGCAGAGAGGGGAGCGCTGGGGACCTTGTGGGCAGTCAAGTCTTGCAAGGCCAACACGGATGCCTTGGGTGATGGCATCAGTGATGCCACTGAAGCCCCGGAGGAGCTAGGCAACGCTATGCAAAGTACCGATTTTGGGTGGAAATGGAGAAAAGCTGAGAGCGTTGAGGAAGAAGTAATTTCTGAGGGGGGGCGATGAGTTGGGGAGGCCAGCGGGGCAGAGCAAGGGAGGGCTGAGGGTGAATGGCGGAAGGAGCAGCCTGTGGAAGAGGGGTGAGGAGGGGGGCTGAAGGGGCCAGGTGCCCGTGGGGAGGGTGTGGTGAGTGCTGCTCTGGCCAAAGCCCGCGCCTGATGGCCGTGGTCTGTCCTGCTTCTTGTCCTGGTTTCAGCTGGGGTGGAGTTCTCTTCCGAGTAGTTCGTATGGCATTGTGGTTTAGATTTGTGCCGAGAAGAGTGTTGATAACGGGGATGTGTTTGTTCTTGCTGATGAGTGCTTGCGCAGCGCTAAGGCCTTTTCTGCTTCTGACGCTGCCCCGCCAGGCAGTAGGCTGGGGGTGCACGAGAAGTTGGTAGGGGACGCGGCTGGGACAGCTGAGCCCAAGTGACCAAGGGCTATGCCAGAGCATAGGACGTGGTGCTGAGCAACGGAAGCTGGGCTGAGACGACGGAAGCGCGGATGTTCAGAGTGATGGCGTTTATCTTCCGAAGTAGCCGTTAGGAGGGCTGAAGCCCTGCTTTCCTTTCAATGGCTAAACATCGGCCTGCTGGTGGGAGGCAGTGAAGGAAGGCCTCATTTTGCATTGTTTGCGTGTGCAGCTCCTGCTTTACCTATGAAAGTGCCTTCCTCTCAAGCCATGTCTTGTCTCCCTTTTACCTTTCCTGGGCTCACTCTGGGGGCGGGGGTGTACGCGCGCGCGCGCGCGCGTGTGTGTGTGTTTGGGCGTACGTGCTTTGCTGGTGAGGTGGGGCTAGCGAGGAGGAGGGGGGCGCCAGCAGGATCTGGAGAGAGCCAGGCTTGGAACTGCCAAGTGGGTAATATCTGTGAGCGCGGGCACGCCCAAAGGCCAGGCTCGCAGCGGAGGGAGCATGGGGCTGCGTGAGCCCGCAGGTACGTTCTGCCAGGAAGGTAGGGATGTGGGGTGTGGTGATGCTGAGTGAAGGCCAACGGTGTGACGGTGCTGCTTGGATGGTGGAAATTGGCCCTGAGGAGGAGGAATTTTCACTCCCAGGGCAGTGCTCCAGAGCTTGCGAGAGGGGAGATGCAGAGGAAGGTGAAGATGACGGGCGTGGCTGGGAGGTGGATTGTGATGCCGTTTCCACGGCAGCGACCTGAGTGCCTTGCGGCAGTGGTCAGGCAGACACTGTGACGTCATCAAGTGCATCTCAGACAGTCCAAAGTGGCCCGGCCAAGAGCTCAGGCAGTGGGAAGGGCTAGTAGAGGCAGGCGAAGCCAAGAGAGTTGGGCTGCTGCTTGTGAGGTCATGGCATGAGAGCAATGGGATTGGCCAGGAGCAGGCAGGTGTCATGAGGTCATCAAGGAGAGCAGCTGGGAAGGCTGCAGAGAAGACGAGCGGGCCCCTGGTGAGGCCCTGCCCCGGTCTGAAGTCAGCTGTACGTGAGATGGGAACCTCCGGGAGGTGACGTGAGAACCTCCGGGAGGTGATGTGAGAACTTGCGGGATGTGACAGAGGGCAGCGGGAGAAGAGAGCAGAAGTCTGGGCGGCAGGCAGCCTGTGTCCCAGCTGGGTCTGTCAGGCGGCTGCAGATGGGAGAAGTGGCCAAAGTGCAGAGAGGGGAGCGCTGGGGACCTTGTGGGCAGTCAAGTCTTGCAAGGCCAACACGGATGCCTTGGGTGATGGCATCAGTGATGCCACTGAAGCCCTGGAGGAGCTAGGCAACGCTATGCAAAGTACCGATTTTGGGTGGAAATGGAGAAAAGCTGAGAGCGTTGAGGAAGAAGTAATTTCTGAGGGGGGGCGATGAGTTGGGGAGGCCAGCGGGGCAGAGCAAGGGAGGGCTGAGGGTGAATGGCGGAAGGAGCAGCCTGTGGAAGAGGGGTGAGGAGGGGGGCTGAAGGGGCCAGGTGCCCGTGGGGAGGGTGTGGTGAGTGCTGCTCTGGCCAAAGCCCGCGCCTGATGGCCGTGGTCTGTCCTGCTTCTTGTCCTGGTTTCAGCTGGGGTGGAGTTCTCTTCCGAGTAGTTCGTATGGCATTGTGGTTTAGATTTGTGCCGAGAAGAGTGTTGATAACGGGGATGTGTTTGTTCTTGCTGATGAGTGCTTGCGCAGCGCTAAGGCCTTTTCTGCTTCTGACGCTGCCCCGCCAGGCAGTAGGCTGGGGGTGCACGAGAAGTTGGTAGGGGACGTGGCTGGGACAGCTGAGCCCAAGTGACCAAGGGCTATGCCAGAGCATAGGACGTGGTGCTGAGCAACGGAAGCTGGGCTGAGACGACGGAAGCGCGGATGTTCAGAGTGATGGCGTTTATCTTCCGAAGTAGCCGTTAGGAGGGCTGAAGCCCTGCTTTCCTTTCAATGGCTAAACATCGGCCTGCTGGTGGGAGGCAGTGAAGGAAGGCCTCATTTTGCATTGTTTGCGTGTGCAGCTCCTGCTTTACCTATGAAAGTGCCTTCCTCTCAAGCCATGTCTTGTCTCCCTTTTACCTTTCCTGGGCTCACTCTGGGGGCGGGGGTGTACGCGCGCGCGCGCGCGCGCGTGTGTGTGTGTTTGGGCGTACGTGCTTTGCTGGTGAGGTGGGGCTAGCGAGGAGGAGGGGGGCGCCAGCAGGATCTGGAGAGAGCCAGGCTTGGAACTGCCAAGTGGGTAATATCTGTGAGCGCGGGCACGCCCAAAGGCCAGGCTCGCAGCGGAGGGAGCATGGGGCTGCGTGAGCCCGCAGGTACGTTCTGCCAGGAAGGTAGGGATGTGGGGTGTGGTGATGCTGAGTGAAGGCCAACGGTGTGACGGTGCTGCTTGGATGGTGGAAATTGGCCCTGAGGAGGAGGAATTTTCACTCCCAGGGCAGTGCTCCAGAGCTTGCGAGAGGGGAGATGCAGAGGAAGGTGAAGATGACGGGCGTGGCTGGGAGGTGGATTGTGATGCCGTTTCCACGGCAGCGACCTGAGTGCCTTGCGGCAGTGGTCAGGCAGACACTGTGACGTCATCAAGTGCATCTCAGACAGTCCAAAGTGGCCCGGCCAAGAGCTCAGGCAGTGGGAAGGGCTAGTAGAGGCAGGCGAAGCCAAGAGAGTTGGGCTGCTGCTTGTGAGGTCATGGCATGAGAGCAATGGGATTGGCCAGGAGCAGGCAGGTGTCATGAGGTCATCAAGGAGAGCAGCTGGGAAGGCTGCAGAGAAGACGAGCGGGCCCCTGGTGAGGCCCTGCCCCGGTCTGAAGTCAGCTGTACGTGAGATGGGAACCTCCGGGAGGTGACGTGAGAACCTCCGGGAGGTGATGTGAGAACTTGCGGGATGTGACAGAGGGCAGCGGGAGAAGAGAGCAGAAGTCTGGGCGGCAGGCAGCCTGTGTCCCAGCTGGGTCTGTCAGGCGGCTGCAGATGGGAGAAGTGGCCAAAGGGCAGAGAGGGGAGCGCTGGGGACCTTGTGGGCAGTCAAGTCTTGCAAGGCCAACACGGATGCCTTGGGTGATGGCATCAGTGATGCCACTGAAGCCCCGGAGGAGCTAGGCAACGCTATGCAAAGTACCGATTTTGGGTGGAAATGGAGAAAAGCTGAGAGCGTTGAGGAAGAAGTAATTTCTGAGGGGGGGCGATGAGTTGGGGAGGCCAGCGGGGCAGAGCAAGGGAGGGCTGAGGGTGAATGGCGGAAGGAGCAGCCTGTGGAAGAGGGGTGAGGAGGGGGGCTGAAGGGGCCAGGTGCCCGTGGGGAGGGTGTGGTGAGTGCTGCTCTGGCCAAAGCCCGCGCCTGATGGCCGTGGTCTGTCCTGCTTCTTGTCCTGGTTTCAGCTGGGGTGGAGTTCTCTTCCGAGTAGTTCGTATGGCATTGTGGTTTAGATTTGTGCCGAGAAGAGTGTTGATAACGGGGATGTGTTTGTTCTTGCTGATGAGTGCTTGCGCAGCGCTAAGGCCTTTTCTGCTTCTGACGCTGCCCCGCCAGGCAGTAGGCTGGGGGTGCACGAGAAGTTGGTAGGGGACGCGGCTGGGACAGCTGAGCCCAAGTGACCAAGGGCTATGCCAGAGCATAGGACGTGGTGCTGAGCAACGGAAGCTGGGCTGAGACGACGGAAGCGCGGATGTTCAGAGTGATGGCGTTTATCTTCCGAAGTAGCCGTTAGGAGGGCTGAAGCCCTGCTTTCCTTTCAATGGCTAAACATCGGCCTGCTGGTGGGAGGCAGTGAAGGAAGGCCTCATTTTGCATTGTTTGCGTGTGCAGCTCCTGCTTTACCTATGAAAGTGCCTTCCTCTCAAGCCATGTCTTGTCTCCCTTTTACCTTTCCTGGGCTCACTCTGGGGGCGGGGGTGTACGCGCGCGCGCGCGCGCGCGTGTGTGTGTGTTTGGGCGTACGTGCTTTGCTGGTGAGGTGGGGCTAGCGAGGAGGAGGGGGGCGCCAGCAGGATCTGGAGAGAGCCAGGCTTGGAACTGCCAAGTGGGTAATATCTGTGAGCGCGGGCACGCCCAAAGGCCAGGCTCGCAGCGGAGGGAGCATGGGGCTGCGTGAGCCCGCAGGTACGTTCTGCCAGGAAGGTAGGGATGTGGGGTGTGGTGATGCTGAGTGAAGGCCAACGGTGTGACGGTGCTGCTTGGATGGTGGAAATTGGCCCTGAGGAGGAGGAATTTTCACTCCCAGGGCAGTGCTCCAGAGCTTGCGAGAGGGGAGATGCAGAGGAAGGTGAAGATGACGGGCGTGGCTGGGAGGTGGATTGTGATGCCGTTTCCACGGCAGCGACCTGAGTGCCTTGCGGCAGTGGTCAGGCAGACACTGTGACGTCATCAAGTGCATCTCAGACAGTCCAAAGTGGCCCGGCCAAGAGCTCAGGCAGTGGGAAGGGCTAGTAGAGGCAGGCGAAGCCAAGAGAGTTGGGCTGCTGCTTGTGAGGTCATGGCATGAGAGCAATGGGATTGGCCAGGAGCAGGCAGGTGTCATGAGGTCATCAAGGAGAGCAGCTGGGAAGGCTGCAGAGAAGACGAGCGGGCCCCTGGTGAGGCCCTGCCCCGGTCTGAAGTCAGCTGTACGTGAGATGGGAACCTCCGGGAGGTGACGTGAGAACTTGCGGGATGTGACAGAGGGCAGCGGGAGAAGAGAGCAGAAGTCTGGGCGGCAAGCAGCCTGTGTCCCAGCTGGGTCTGTCAGGCGGCTGCAGATGGGAGAAGTGGCCAAAGTGCAGAGAGGGGAGCGCTGGGGACCTTGTGGGCAGTCAAGTCTTGCAAGGCCAACACGGATGCCTTGGGTGATGGCATCAGTGATGCCACTGAAGCCCCGGAGGAGCTAGGCAACGCTATGCAAAGTACCGATTTTGGGTGGAAATGGAGAAAAGCTGAGAGCGTTGAGGAAGAAGTAATTTCTGAGGGGGGGCGATGAGTTGGGGAGGCCAGCGGGGCAGAGCAAGCAAGGGAGGGCTGAGGGTGAATGGCGGAAGGAGCAGCCTGTGGAAGAGGGGTGAGGAGGGGGGCTGAAGGGGCCAGGTGCCCGTGGGGAGGGTGTGGTGAGTGCTGCTCTGGCCAAAGCCCGCGCCTGATGGCCGTGGTCTGTCCTGCTTCTTGTCCTGGTTTCAGCTGGGGTGGAGTTCTCTTCCGAGTAGTTCGTATGGCATTGTGGTTTAGATTTGTGCCGAGAAGAGTGTTGATAACGGGGATGTGTTTGTTCTTGCTGATGAGTGCTTGCGCAGCGCTAAGGCCTTTTCTGCTTCTGACGCTGCCCCGCCAGGCAGTAGGCTGGGGGTGCACGAGAAGTTGGTAGGGGACGCGGCTGGGACAGCTGAGCCCAAGTGACCAAGGGCTATGCCAGAGCATAGGACGTGGTGCTGAGCAACGGAAGCTGGGCTGAGACGACGGAAGCGCGGATGTTCAGAGTGATGGCGTTTATCTTCCGAAGTAGCCGTTAGGAGGGCTGAAGCCCTGCTTTCCTTTCAATGGCTAAACATCGGCCTGCTGGTGGGAGGCAGTGAAGGAAGGCCTCATTTTGCATTGTTTGCGTGTGCAGCTCCTGCTTTACCTATGAAAGTGCCTTCCTCTCAAGCCATGTCTTGTCTCCCTTTTACCTTTCCTGGGCTCACTCTGGGGGCGGGGGTGTCGCGCGCGCGCGCGCGCGTGTGTGTGTGTTTGGGCGTACGTGCTTTGCTGGTGAGGTGGGGCTAGCGAGGAGGAGGGGGGCGCCAGCAGGATCTGGAGAGAGCCAGGCTTGGAACTGCCAAGTGGGTAATATCTGTGAGCGCGGGCACGCCCAAAGGCCAGGCTCGCAGCGGAGGGAGCATGGGGCTGCGTGAGCCCGCAGGTACGTTCTGCCAGGAAGGTAGGGATGTGGGGTGTGGTGATGCTGAGTGAAGGCCAACGGTGTGACGGTGCTGCTTGGATGGTGGAAATTGGCCCTGAGGAGGAGGAATTTTCACTCCCAGGGCAGTGCTCCAGAGCTTGCGAGAGGGGAGATGCAGAGGAAGGTGAAGATGACGGGCGTGGCTGGGAGGTGGATTGTGATGCCGTTTCCACGGCAGCGACCTGAGTGCCTTGCGGCAGTGGTCAGGCAGACACTGTGACGTCATCAAGTGCATCTCAGACAGTCCAAAGTGGCCCGGCCAAGAGCTCAGGCAGTGGGAAGGGCTAGTAGAGGCAGGCGAAGCCAAGAGAGTTGGGCTGCTGCTTGTGAGGTCATGGCATGAGAGCAATGGGATTGGCCAGGAGCAGGCAGGTGTCATGAGGTCATCAAGGAGAGCAGCTGGGAAGGCTGCAGAGAAGACGAGCGGGCCCCTGGTGAGGCCCTGCCCCGGTCTGAAGTCAGCTGTACGTGAGATGGGAACCTCCGGGAGGTGACGTGAGAACCTCCGGGAGGTGATGTGAGAACTTGCGGGATGTGACAGAGGGCAGCGGGAGAAGAGAGCAGAAGTCTGGGCGGCAGGCAGCCTGTGTCCCAGCTGGGTCTGTCAGGCGGCTGCAGATGGGAGAAGTGGCCAAAGGGCAGAGAGGGGAGCGCTGGGGACCTTGTGGGCAGTCAAGTCTTGCAAGGCCAACACGGATGCCTTGGGTGATGGCATCAGTGATGCCACTGAAGCCCCGGAGGAGCTAGGCAACGCTATGCAAAGTACCGATTTTGGGTGGAAATGGAGAAAAGCTGAGAGCGTTGAGGAAGAAGTAATTTCTGAGGGGGGGCGATGAGTTGGGGAGGCCAGCGGGGCAGAGCAAGGGAGGGCTGAGGGTGAATGGCGGAAGGAGCAGCCTGTGGAAGAGGGGTGAGGAGGGGGGCTGAAGGGGCCAGGTGCCCGTGGGGAGGGTGTGGTGAGTGCTGCTCTGGCCAAAGCCCGCGCCTGATGGCCGTGGTCTGTCCTGCTTCTTGTCCTGGTTTCAGCTGGGGTGGAGTTCTCTTCCGAGTAGTTCGTATGGCATTGTGGTTTAGATTTGTGCCGAGAAGAGTGTTGATAACGGGGATGTGTTTGTTCTTGCTGATGAGTGCTTGCGCAGCGCTAAGGCCTTTTCTGCTTCTGACGCTGCCCCGCCAGGCAGTAGGCTGGGGGTGCACGAGAAGTTGGTAGGGGACGCGGCTGGGACAGCTGAGCCCAAGTGACCAAGGGCTATGCCAGAGCATAGGACGTGGTGCTGAGCAACGGAAGCTGGGCTGAGACGACGGAAGCGCGGATGTTCAGAGTGATGGCGTTTATCTTCCGAAGTAGCCGTTAGGAGGGCTGAAGCCCTGCTTTCCTTTCAATGGCTAAACATCGGCCTGCTGGTGGGAGGCAGTGAAGGAAGGCCTCATTTTGCATTGTTTGCGTGTGCAGCTCCTGCTTTACCTATGAAAGTGCCTTCCTCTCAAGCCATGTCTTGTCTCCCTTTTACCTTTCCTGGGCTCACTCTGGGGGCGGGGGTGTACGCGCGCGCGCGCGCGCGTGTGTGTGTGTTTGGGCGTACGTGCTTTGCTGGTGAGGTGGGGCTAGCGAGGAGGAGGGGGGCGCCAGCAGGATCTGGAGAGAGCCAGGCTTGGAACTGCCAAGTGGGTAATATCTGTGAGCGCGGGCACGCCCAAAGGCCAGGCTCGCAGCGGAGGGAGCATGGGGCTGCGTGAGCCCGCAGGTACGTTCTGCCAGGAAGGTAGGGATGTGGGGTGTGGTGATGCTGAGTGAAGGCCAACGGTGTGACGGTGCTGCTTGGATGGTGGAAATTGGCCCTGAGGAGGAGGAATTTTCACTCCCAGGGCAGTGCTCCAGAGCTTGCGAGAGGGGAGATGCAGAGGAAGGTGAAGATGACGGGCGTGGCTGGGAGGTGGATTGTGATGCCGTTTCCACGGCAGCGACCTGAGTGCCTTGCGGCAGTGGTCAGGCAGACACTGTGACGTCATCAAGTGCATCTCAGACAGTCCAAAGTGGCCCGGCCAAGAGCTCAGGCAGTGGGAAGGGCTAGTAGAGGCAGGCGAAGCCAAGAGAGTTGGGCTGCTGCTTGTGAGGTCATGGCATGAGAGCAATGGGATTGGCCAGGAGCAGGCAGGTGTCATGAGGTCATCAAGGAGAGCAGCTGGGAAGGCTGCAGAGAAGACGAGCGGGCCCCTGGTGAGGCCCTGCCCCGGTCTGAAGTCAGCTGTACGTGAGATGGGAACCTCCGGGAGGTGACGTGAGAACCTCCGGGAGGTGATGTGAGAACTTGCGGGATGTGACAGAGGGCAGCGGGAGAAGAGAGCAGAAGTCTGGGCGGCAGGCAGCCTGTGTCCCAGCTGGGTCTGTCAGGCGGCTGCAGATGGGAGAAGTGGCCAAAGGGCAGAGAGGGGAGCGCTGGGGACCTTGTGGGCAGTCAAGTCTTGCAAGGCCAACACGGATGCCTTGGGTGATGGCATCAGTGATGCCACTGAAGCCCCGGAGGAGCTAGGCAACGCTATGCAAAGTACCGATTTTGGGTGGAAATGGAGAAAAGCTGAGAGCGTTGAGGAAGAAGTAATTTCTGAGGGGGGGCGATGAGTTGGGGAGGCCAGCGGGGCAGAGCAAGGGAGGGCTGAGGGTGAATGGCGGAAGGAGCAGCCTGTGGAAGAGGGGTGAGGAGGGGGGCTGAAGGGGCCAGGTGCCCGTGGGGAGGGTGTGGTGAGTGCTGCTCTGGCCAAAGCCCGCGCCTGATGGCCGTGGTCTGTCCTGCTTCTTGTCCTGGTTTCAGCTGGGGTGGAGTTCTCTTCCGAGTAGTTCGTATGGCATTGTGGTTTAGATTTGTGCCGAGAAGAGTGTTGATAACGGGGATGTGTTTGTTCTTGCTGATGAGTGCTTGCGCAGCGCTAAGGCCTTTTCTGCTTCTGACGCTGCCCCGCCAGGCAGTAGGCTGGGGGTGCACGAGAAGTTGGTAGGGGACGCGGCTGGGACAGCTGAGCCCAAGTGACCAAGGGCTATGCCAGAGCATAGGACGTGGTGCTGAGCAACGGAAGCTGGGCTGAGACGACGGAAGCGCGGATGTTCAGAGTGATGGCGTTTATCTTCCGAAGTAGCCGTTAGGAGGGCTGAAGCCCTGCTTTCCTTTCAATGGCTAAACATCGGCCTGCTGGTGGGAGGCAGTGAAGGAAGGCCTCATTTTGCATTGTTTGCGTGTGCAGCTCCTGCTTTACCTATGAAAGTGCCTTCCTCTCAAGCCATGTCTTGTCTCCCTTTTACCTTTCCTGGGCTCACTCTGGGGGCGGGGGTGTACGCGCGCGCGCTGCGCGCGTGTGTGTGTGTTTGGGCGTACGTGCTTTGCTGGTGAGGTGGGGCTAGCGAGGAGGAGGGGGGCGCCAGCAGGATCTGGAGAGAGCCAGGCTTGGAACTGCCAAGTGGGTAATATCTGTGAGCGCGGGCACGCCCAAAGGCCAGGCTCGCAGCGGAGGGAGCATGGGGCTGCGTGAGCCCGCAGGTACGTTCTGCCAGGAAGGTAGGGATGTGGGGTGTGGTGATGCTGAGTGAAGGCCAACGGTGTGACGGTGCTGCTTGGATGGTGGAAATTGGCCCTGAGGAGGAGGAATTTTCACTCCCAGGGCAGTGCTCCAGAGCTTGCGAGAGGGGAGATGCAGAGGAAGGTGAAGATGACGGGCGTGGCTGGGAGGTGGATTGTGATGCCGTTTCCACGGCAGCGACCTGAGTGCCTTGCGGCAGTGGTCAGGCAGACACTGTGACGTCATCAAGTGCATCTCAGACAGTCCAAAGTGGCCCGGCCAAGAGCTCAGGCAGTGGGAAGGGCTAGTAGAGGCAGGCGAAGCCAAGAGAGTTGGGCTGCTGCTTGTGAGGTCATGGCATGAGAGCAATGGGATTGGCCAGGAGCAGGCAGGTGTCATGAGGTCATCAAGGAGAGCAGCTGGGAAGGCTGCAGAGAAGACGAGCGGGCCCCTGGTGAGGCCCTGCCCCGGTCTGAAGTCAGCTGTACGTGAGATGGGAACCTCCGGGAGGTGATGTGAGAACTTGCGGGATGTGACAGAGGGCAGCGGGAGAAGAGAGCAGAAGTCTGGGCGGCAAGCAGCCTGTGTCCCAGCTGGGTCTGTCAGGCGGCTGCAGATGGGAGAAGTGGCCAAAGTGCAGAGAGGGGAGCGCTGGGGACCTTGTGGGCAGTCAAGTCTTGCAAGGCCAACACGGATGCCTTGGGTGATGGCATCAGTGATGCCACTGAAGCCCCGGAGGAGCTAGGCAACGCTATGCAAAGTACCGATTTTGGGTGGAAATGGAGAAAAGCTGAGAGCGTTGAGGAAGAAGTAATTTCTGAGGGGGGGCGATGAGTTGGGGAGGCCAGCGGGGCAGAGCAAGGGAGGGCTGAGGGTGAATGGCGGAAGGAGCAGCCTGTGGAAGAGGGGTGAGGAGGGGGGCTGAAGGGGCCAGGTGCCCGTGGGGAGGGTGTGGTGAGTGCTGCTCTGGCCAAAGCCCGCGCCTGATGGCCGTGGTCTGTCCTGCTTCTTGTCCTGGTTTCAGCTGGGGTGGAGTTCTCTTCCGAGTAGTTCGTATGGCATTGTGGTTTAGATTTGTGCCGAGAAGAGTGTTGATAACGGGGATGTGTTTGTTCTTGCTGATGAGTGCTTGCGCAGCGCTAAGGCCTTTTCTGCTTCTGACGCTGCCCCGCCAGGCAGTAGGCTGGGGGTGCACGAGAAGTTGGTAGGGGACGCGGCTGGGACAGCTGAGCCCAAGTGACCAAGGGCTATGCCAGAGCATAGGACGTGGTGCTGAGCAACGGAAGCTGGGCTGAGACGACGGAAGCGCGGATGTTCAGAGTGATGGCGTTTATCTTCCGAAGTAGCCGTTAGGAGGGCTGAAGCCCTGCTTTCCTTTCAATGGCTAAACATCGGCCTGCTGGTGGGAGGCAGTGAAGGAAGGCCTCATTTTGCATTGTTTGCGTGTGCAGCTCCTGCTTTACCTATGAAAGTGCCTTCCTCTCAAGCCATGTCTTGTCTCCCTTTTACCTTTCCTGGGCTCACTCTGGGGGCGGGGGTGTACGCGCGCGCGCGCGCGCGCGTGTGTGTGTGTTTGGGCGTACGTGCTTTGCTGGTGAGGTGGGGCTAGCGAGGAGGAGGGGGGCGCCAGCAGGATCTGGAGAGAGCCAGGCTTGGAACTGCCAAGTGGGTAATATCTGTGAGCGCGGGCACGCCCAAAGGCCAGGCTCGCAGCGGAGGGAGCATGGGGCTGCGTGAGCCCGCAGGTACGTTCTGCCAGGAAGGTAGGGATGTGGGGTGTGGTGATGCTGAGTGAAGGCCAACGGTGTGACGGTGCTGCTTGGATGGTGGAAATTGGCCCTGAGGAGGAGGAATTTTCACTCCCAGGGCAGTGCTCCAGAGCTTGCGAGAGGGGAGATGCAGAGGAAGGTGAAGATGACGGGCGTGGCTGGGAGGTGGATTGTGATGCCGTTTCCACGGCAGCGACCTGAGTGCCTTGCGGCAGTGGTCAGGCAGACACTGTGACGTCATCAAGTGCATCTCAGACAGTCCAAAGTGGCCCGGCCAAGAGCTCAGGCAGTGGGAAGGGCTAGTAGAGGCAGGCGAAGCCAAGAGAGTTGGGCTGCTGCTTGTGAGGTCATGGCATGAGAGCAATGGGATTGGCCAGGAGCAGGCAGGTGTCATGAGGTCATCAAGGAGAGCAGCTGGGAAGGCTGCAGAGAAGACGAGCGGGCCCCTGGTGAGGCCCTGCCCCGGTCTGAAGTCAGCTGTACGTGAGATGGGAACCTCCGGGAGGTGACGTGAGAACCTCCGGGAGGTGATGTGAGAACTTGCGGGATGTGACAGAGGGCAGCGGGAGAAGAGAGCAGAAGTCTGGGCGGCAGGCAGCCTGTGTCCCAGCTGGGTCTGTCAGGCGGCTGCAGATGGGAGAAGTGGCCAAAGTGCAGAGAGGGGAGCGCTGGGGACCTTGTGGGCAGTCAAGTCTTGCAAGGCCAACACGGATGCCTTGGGTGATGGCATCAGTGATGCCACTGAAGCCCTGGAGGAGCTAGGCAACGCTATGCAAAGTACCGATTTTGGGTGGAAATGGAGAAAAGCTGAGAGCGTTGAGGAAGAAGTAATTTCTGAGGGGGGGCGATGAGTTGGGGAGGCCAGCGGGGCAGAGCAAGGGAGGGCTGAGGGTGAATGGCGGAAGGAGCAGCCTGTGGAAGAGGGGTGAGGAGGGGGGCTGAAGGGGCCAGGTGCCCGTGGGGAGGGTGTGGTGAGTGCTGCTCTGGCCAAAGCCCGCGCCTGATGGCCGTGGTCTGTCCTGCTTCTTGTCCTGGTTTCAGCTGGGGTGGAGTTCTCTTCCGAGTAGTTCGTATGGCATTGTGGTTTAGATTTGTGCCGAGAAGAGTGTTGATAACGGGGATGTGTTTGTTCTTGCTGATGAGTGCTTGCGCAGCGCTAAGGCCTTTTCTGCTTCTGACGCTGCCCCGCCAGGCAGTAGGCTGGGGGTGCACGAGAAGTTGGTAGGGGACGCGGCTGGGACAGCTGAGCCCAAGTGACCAAGGGCTATGCCAGAGCATAGGACGTGGTGCTGAGCAACGGAAGCTGGGCTGAGACGACGGAAGCGCGGATGTTCAGAGTGATGGCGTTTATCTTCCGAAGTAGCCGTTAGGAGGGCTGAAGCCCTGCTTTCCTTTCAATGGCTAAACATCGGCCTGCTGGTGGGAGGCAGTGAAGGAAGGCCTCATTTTGCATTGTTTGCGTGTGCAGCTCCTGCTTTACCTATGAAAGTGCCTTCCTCTCAAGCCATGTCTTGTCTCCCTTTTACCTTTCCTGGGCTCACTCTGGGGGCGGGGGTGTACGCGCGCGCGCGCGCGCGCGTGTGTGTGTGTTTGGGCGTACGTGCTTTGCTGGTGAGGTGGGGCTAGCGAGGAGGAGGGGGGCGCCAGCAGGATCTGGAGAGAGCCAGGCTTGGAACTGCCAAGTGGGTAATATCTGTGAGCGCGGGCACGCCCAAAGGCCAGGCTCGCAGCGGAGGGAGCATGGGGCTGCGTGAGCCCGCAGGTACGTTCTGCCAGGAAGGTAGGGATGTGGGGTGTGGTGATGCTGAGTGAAGGCCAACGGTGTGACGGTGCTGCTTGGATGGTGGAAATTGGCCCTGAGGAGGAGGAATTTTCACTCCCAGGGCAGTGCTCCAGAGCTTGCGAGAGGGGAGATGCAGAGGAAGGTGAAGATGACGGGCGTGGCTGGGAGGTGGATTGTGATGCCGTTTCCACGGCAGCGACCTGAGTGCCTTGCGGCAGTGGTCAGGCAGACACTGTGACGTCATCAAGTGCATCTCAGACAGTCCAAAGTGGCCCGGCCAAGAGCTCAGGCAGTGGGAAGGGCTAGTAGAGGCAGGCGAAGCCAAGAGAGTTGGGCTGCTGCTTGTGAGGTCATGGCATGAGAGCAATGGGATTGGCCAGGAGCAGGCAGGTGTCATGAGGTCATCAAGGAGAGCAGCTGGGAAGGCTGCAGAGAAGACGAGCGGGCCCCTGGTGAGGCCCTGCCCCGGTCTGAAGTCAGCTGTACGTGAGATGGGAACCTCCGGGAGGTGACGTGAGAACCTCCGGGAGGTGACAGAGGGCAGCGGGAGAAGAGAGCAGAAGTCTGGGCGGCAAGCAGCCTGTGTCCCAGCTGGGTCTGTCAGGCGGCTGCAGATGGGAGAAGTGGCCAAAGTGCAGAGAGGGGAGCGCTGGGGACCTTGTGGGCAGTCAAGTCTTGCAAGGCCAACACGGATGCCTTGGGTGATGGCATCAGTGATGCCACTGAAGCCCCGGAGGAGCTAGGCAACGCTATGCAAAGTACCGATTTTGGGTGGAAATGGAGAAAAGCTGAGAGCGTTGAGGAAGAAGTAATTTCTGAGGGGGGGCGATGAGTTGGGGAGGCCAGCGGGGCAGAGCAAGGGAGGGCTGAGGGTGAATGGCGGAAGGAGCAGCCTGTGGAAGAGGGGTGAGGAGGGGGGCTGAAGGGGCCAGGTGCCCGTGGGGAGGGTGTGGTGAGTGCTGCTCTGGCCAAAGCCCGCGCCTGATGGCCGTGGTCTGTCCTGCTTCTTGTCCTGGTTTCAGCTGGGGTGGAGTTCTCTTCCGAGTAGTTCGTATGGCATTGTGGTTTAGATTTGTGCCGAGAAGAGTGTTGATAACGGGGATGTGTTTGTTCTTGCTGATGAGTGCTTGCGCAGCGCTAAGGCCTTTTCTGCTTCTGACGCTGCCCCGCCAGGCAGTAGGCTGGGGGTGCACGAGAAGTTGGTAGGGGACGCGGCTGGGACAGCTGAGCCCAAGTGACCAAGGGCTATGCCAGAGCATAGGACGTGGTGCTGAGCAACGGAAGCTGGGCTGAGACGACGGAAGCGCGGATGTTCAGAGTGATGGCGTTTATCTTCCGAAGTAGCCGTTAGGAGGGCTGAAGCCCTGCTTTCCTTTCAATGGCTAAACATCGGCCTGCTGGTGGGAGGCAGTGAAGGAAGGCCTCATTTTGCATTGTTTGCGTGTGCAGCTCCTGCTTTACCTATGAAAGTGCCTTCCTCTCAAGCCATGTCTTGTCTCCCTTTTACCTTTCCTGGGCTCACTCTGGGGGCGGGGGTGTACGCGCGCGCGCGCGCGCGCGTGTGTGTGTGTTTGGGCGTACGTGCTTTGCTGGTGAGGTGGGGCTAGCGAGGAGGAGGGGGGCGCCAGCAGGATCTGGAGAGAGCCAGGCTTGGAACTGCCAAGTGGGTAATATCTGTGAGCGCGGGCACGCCCAAAGGCCAGGCTCGCAGCGGAGGGAGCATGGGGCTGCGTGAGCCCGCAGGTACGTTCTGCCAGGAAGGTAGGGATGTGGGGTGTGGTGATGCTGAGTGAAGGCCAACGGTGTGACGGTGCTGCTTGGATGGTGGAAATTGGCCCTGAGGAGGAGGAATTTTCACTCCCAGGGCAGTGCTCCAGAGCTTGCGAGAGGGGAGATGCAGAGGAAGGTGAAGATGACGGGCGTGGCTGGGAGGTGGATTGTGATGCCGTTTCCACGGCAGCGACCTGAGTGCCTTGCGGCAGTGGTCAGGCAGACACTGTGACGTCATCAAGTGCATCTCAGACAGTCCAAAGTGGCCCGGCCAAGAGCTCAGGCAGTGGGAAGGGCTAGTAGAGGCAGGCGAAGCCAAGAGAGTTGGGCTGCTGCTTGTGAGGTCATGGCATGAGAGCAATGGGATTGGCCAGGAGCAGGCAGGTGTCATGAGGTCATCAAGGAGAGCAGCTGGGAAGGCTGCAGAGAAGACGAGCGGGCCCCTGGTGAGGCCCTGCCCCGGTCTGAAGTCAGCTGTACGTGAGATGGGAACCTCCGGGAGGTGACGTGAGAACCTCCGGGAGGTGATGTGAGAACTTGCGGGATGTGACAGAGGGCAGCGGGAGAAGAGAGCAGAAGTCTGGGCGGCAGGCAGCCTGTGTCCCAGCTGGGTCTGTCAGGCGGCTGCAGATGGGAGAAGTGGCCAAAGTGCAGAGAGGGGAGCGCTGGGGACCTTGTGGGCAGTCAAGTCTTGCAAGGCCAACACGGATGCCTTGGGTGATGGCATCAGTGATGCCACTGAAGCCCTGGAGGAGCTAGGCAACGCTATGCAAAGTACCGATTTTGGGTGGAAATGGAGAAAAGCTGAGAGCGTTGAGGAAGAAGTAATTTCTGAGGGGGGGCGATGAGTTGGGGAGGCCAGCGGGGCAGAGCAAGGGAGGGCTGAGGGTGAATGGCGGAAGGAGCAGCCTGTGGAAGAGGGGTGAGGAGGGGGGCTGAAGGGGCCAGGTGCCCGTGGGGAGGGTGTGGTGAGTGCTGCTCTGGCCAAAGCCCGCGCCTGATGGCCGTGGTCTGTCCTGCTTCTTGTCCTGGTTTCAGCTGGGGTGGAGTTCTCTTCCGAGTAGTTCGTATGGCATTGTGGTTTAGATTTGTGCCGAGAAGAGTGTTGATAACGGGGATGTGTTTGTTCTTGCTGATGAGTGCTTGCGCAGCGCTAAGGCCTTTTCTGCTTCTGACGCTGCCCCGCCAGGCAGTAGGCTGGGGGTGCACGAGAAGTTGGTAGGGGACGCGGCTGGGACAGCTGAGCCCAAGTGACCAAGGGCTATGCCAGAGCATAGGACGTGGTGCTGAGCAACGGAAGCTGGGCTGAGACGACGGAAGCGCGGATGTTCAGAGTGATGGCGTTTATCTTCCGAAGTAGCCGTTAGGAGGGCTGAAGCCCTGCTTTCCTTTCAATGGCTAAACATCGGCCTGCTGGTGGGAGGCAGTGAAGGAAGGCCTCATTTTGCATTGTTTGCGTGTGCAGCTCCTGCTTTACCTATGAAAGTGCCTTCCTCTCAAGCCATGTCTTGTCTCCCTTTTACCTTTCCTGGGCTCACTCTGGGGGCGGGGGTGTACGCGCGCGCGCGCGCGCGTGTGTGTGTGTTTGGGCGTACGTGCTTTGCTGGTGAGGTGGGGCTAGCGAGGAGGAGGGGGGCGCCAGCAGGATCTGGAGAGAGCCAGGCTTGGAACTGCCAAGTGGGTAATATCTGTGAGCGCGGGCACGCCCAAAGGCCAGGCTCGCAGCGGAGGGAGCATGGGGCTGCGTGAGCCCGCAGGTACGTTCTGCCAGGAAGGTAGGGATGTGGGGTGTGGTGATGCTGAGTGAAGGCCAACGGTGTGACGGTGCTGCTTGGATGGTGGAAATTGGCCCTGAGGAGGAGGAATTTTCACTCCCAGGGCAGTGCTCCAGAGCTTGCGAGAGGGGAGATGCAGAGGAAGGTGAAGATGACGGGCGTGGCTGGGAGGTGGATTGTGATGCCGTTTCCACGGCAGCGACCTGAGTGCCTTGCGGCAGTGGTCAGGCAGACACTGTGACGTCATCAAGTGCATCTCAGACAGTCCAAAGTGGCCCGGCCAAGAGCTCAGGCAGTGGGAAGGGCTAGTAGAGGCAGGCGAAGCCAAGAGAGTTGGGCTGCTGCTTGTGAGGTCATGGCATGAGAGCAATGGGATTGGCCAGGAGCAGGCAGGTGTCATGAGGTCATCAAGGAGAGCAGCTGGGAAGGCTGCAGAGAAGACGAGCGGGCCCCTGGTGAGGCCCTGCCCCGGTCTGAAGTCAGCTGTACGTGAGATGGGAACCTCCGGGAGGTGACGTGAGAACCTCCGGGAGGTGATGTGAGAACTTGCGGGATGTGACAGAGGGCAGCGGGAGAAGAGAGCAGAAGTCTGGGCGGCAGGCAGCCTGTGTCCCAGCTGGGTCTGTCAGGCGGCTGCAGATGGGAGAAGTGGCCAAAGGGCAGAGAGGGGAGCGCTGGGGACCTTGTGGGCAGTCAAGTCTTGCAAGGCCAACACGGATGCCTTGGGTGATGGCATCAGTGATGCCACTGAAGCCCCGGAGGAGCTAGGCAACGCTATGCAAAGTACCGATTTTGGGTGGAAATGGAGAAAAGCTGAGAGCGTTGAGGAAGAAGTAATTTCTGAGGGGGGGCGATGAGTTGGGGAGGCCAGCGGGGCAGAGCAAGGGAGGGCTGAGGGTGAATGGCGGAAGGAGCAGCCTGTGGAAGAGGGGTGAGGAGGGGGGCTGAAGGGGCCAGGTGCCCGTGGGGAGGGTGTGGTGAGTGCTGCTCTGGCCAAAGCCCGCGCCTGATGGCCGTGGTCTGTCCTGCTTCTTGTCCTGGTTTCAGCTGGGGTGGAGTTCTCTTCCGAGTAGTTCGTATGGCATTGTGGTTTAGATTTGTGCCGAGAAGAGTGTTGATAACGGGGATGTGTTTGTTCTTGCTGATGAGTGCTTGCGCAGCGCTAAGGCCTTTTCTGCTTCTGACGCTGCCCCGCCAGGCAGTAGGCTGGGGGTGCACGAGAAGTTGGTAGGGGACGCGGCTGGGACAGCTGAGCCCAAGTGACCAAGGGCTATGCCAGAGCATAGGACGTGGTGCTGAGCAACGGAAGCTGGGCTGAGACGACGGAAGCGCGGATGTTCAGAGTGATGGCGTTTATCTTCCGAAGTAGCCGTTAGGAGGGCTGAAGCCCTGCTTTCCTTTCAATGGCTAAACATCGGCCTGCTGGTGGGAGGCAGTGAAGGAAGGCCTCATTTTGCATTGTTTGCGTGTGCAGCTCCTGCTTTACCTATGAAAGTGCCTTCCTCTCAAGCCATGTCTTGTCTCCCTTTTACCTTTCCTGGGCTCACTCTGGGGGCGGGGGTGTACGCGCGCGCGCGCGCGCGTGTGTGTGTGTTTGGGCGTACGTGCTTTGCTGGTGAGGTGGGGCTAGCGAGGAGGAGGGGGGCGCCAGCAGGATCTGGAGAGAGCCAGGCTTGGAACTGCCAAGTGGGTAATATCTGTGAGCGCGGGCACGCCCAAAGGCCAGGCTCGCAGCGGAGGGAGCATGGGGCTGCGTGAGCCCGCAGGTACGTTCTGCCAGGAAGGTAGGGATGTGGGGTGTGGTGATGCTGAGTGAAGGCCAACGGTGTGACGGTGCTGCTTGGATGGTGGAAATTGGCCCTGAGGAGGAGGAATTTTCACTCCCAGGGCAGTGCTCCAGAGCTTGCGAGAGGGGAGATGCAGAGGAAGGTGAAGATGACGGGCGTGGCTGGGAGGTGGATTGTGATGCCGTTTCCACGGCAGCGACCTGAGTGCCTTGCGGCAGTGGTCAGGCAGACACTGTGACGTCATCAAGTGCATCTCAGACAGTCCAAAGTGGCCCGGCCAAGAGCTCAGGCAGTGGGAAGGGCTAGTAGAGGCAGGCGAAGCCAAGAGAGTTGGGCTGCTGCTTGTGAGGTCATGGCATGAGAGCAATGGGATTGGCCAGGAGCAGGCAGGTGTCATGAGGTCATCAAGGAGAGCAGCTGGGAAGGCTGCAGAGAAGACGAGCGGGCCCCTGGTGAGGCCCTGCCCCGGTCTGAAGTCAGCTGTACGTGAGATGGGAACCTCCGGGAGGTGACGTGAGAACTTGCGGGATGTGACAGAGGGCAGCGGGAGAAGAGAGCAGAAGTCTGGGCGGCAAGCAGCCTGTGTCCCAGCTGGGTCTGTCAGGCGGCTGCAGATGGGAGAAGTGGCCAAAGTGCAGAGAGGGGAGCGCTGGGGACCTTGTGGGCAGTCAAGTCTTGCAAGGCCAACACGGATGCCTTGGGTGATGGCATCAGTGATGCCACTGAAGCCCTGGAGGAGCTAGGCAACGCTATGCAAAGTACCGATTTTGGGTGGAAATGGAGAAAAGCTGAGAGCGTTGAGGAAGAAGTAATTTCTGAGGGGGGGCGATGAGTTGGGGAGGCCAGCGGGGCAGAGCAAGGGAGGGCTGAGGGTGAATGGCGGAAGGAGCAGCCTGTGGAAGAGGGGTGAGGAGGGGGGCTGAAGGGGCCAGGTGCCCGTGGGGAGGGTGTGGTGAGTGCTGCTCTGGCCAAAGCCCGCGCCTGATGGCCGTGGTCTGTCCTGCTTCTTGTCCTGGTTTCAGCTGGGGTGGAGTTCTCTTCCGAGTAGTTCGTATGGCATTGTGGTTTAGATTTGTGCCGAGAAGAGTGTTGATAACGGGGATGTGTTTGTTCTTGCTGATGAGTGCTTGCGCAGCGCTAAGGCCTTTTCTGCTTCTGACGCTGCCCCGCCAGGCAGTAGGCTGGGGGTGCACGAGAAGTTGGTAGGGGACGCGGCTGGGACAGCTGAGCCCAAGTGACCAAGGGCTATGCCAGAGCATAGGACGTGGTGCTGAGCAACGGAAGCTGGGCTGAGACGACGGAAGCGCGGATGTTCAGAGTGATGGCGTTTATCTTCCGAAGTAGCCGTTAGGAGGGCTGAAGCCCTGCTTTCCTTTCAATGGCTAAACATCGGCCTGCTGGTGGGAGGCAGTGAAGGAAGGCCTCATTTTGCATTGTTTGCGTGTGCAGCTCCTGCTTTACCTATGAAAGTGCCTTCCTCTCAAGCCATGTCTTGTCTCCCTTTTACCTTTCCTGGGCTCACTCTGGGGGCGGGGGTGTACGCGCGCGCGCGCGCGTGTGTGTGTGTTTGGGCGTACGTGCTTTGCTGGTGAGGTGGGGCTAGCGAGGAGGAGGGGGGCGCCAGCAGGATCTGGAGAGAGCCAGGCTTGGAACTGCCAAGTGGGTAATATCTGTGAGCGCGGGCACGCCCAAAGGCCAGGCTCGCAGCGGAGGGAGCATGGGGCTGCGTGAGCCCGCAGGTACGTTCTGCCAGGAAGGTAGGGATGTGGGGTGTGGTGATGCTGAGTGAAGGCCAACGGTGTGACGGTGCTGCTTGGATGGTGGAAATTGGCCCTGAGGAGGAGGAATTTTCACTCCCAGGGCAGTGCTCCAGAGCTTGCGAGAGGGGAGATGCAGAGGAAGGTGAAGATGACGGGCGTGGCTGGGAGGTGGATTGTGATGCCGTTTCCACGGCAGCGACCTGAGTGCCTTGCGGCAGTGGTCAGGCAGACACTGTGACGTCATCAAGTGCATCTCAGACAGTCCAAAGTGGCCCGGCCAAGAGCTCAGGCAGTGGGAAGGGCTAGTAGAGGCAGGCGAAGCCAAGAGAGTTGGGCTGCTGCTTGTGAGGTCATGGCATGAGAGCAATGGGATTGGCCAGGAGCAGGCAGGTGTCATGAGGTCATCAAGGAGAGCAGCTGGGAAGGCTGCAGAGAAGACGAGCGGGCCCCTGGTGAGGCCCTGCCCCGGTCTGAAGTCAGCTGTACGTGAGATGGGAACCTCCGGGAGGTGACGTGAGAACCTCCGGGAGGTGACGTGAGAACTTGCGGGATGTGACAGAGGGCAGCGGGAGAAGAGAGCAGAAGTCTGGGCGGCAGGCAGCCTGTGTCCCAGCTGGGTCTGTCAGGCGGCTGCAGATGGGAGAAGTGGCCAAAGGGCAGAGAGGGGAGCGCTGGGGACCTTGTGGGCAGTCAAGTCTTGCAAGGCCAACACGGATGCCTTGGGTGATGGCATCAGTGATGCCACTGAAGCCCCGGAGGAGCTAGGCAACGCTATGCAAAGTACCGATTTTGGGTGGAAATGGAGAAAAGCTGAGAGCGTTGAGGAAGAAGTAATTTCTGAGGGGGGGCGATGAGTTGGGGAGGCCAGCGGGGCAGAGCAAGGGAGGGCTGAGGGTGAATGGCGGAAGGAGCAGCCTGTGGAAGAGGGGTGAGGAGGGGGGCTGAAGGGGCCAGGTGCCCGTGGGGAGGGTGTGGTGAGTGCTGCTCTGGCCAAAGCCCGCGCCTGATGGCCGTGGTCTGTCCTGCTTCTTGTCCTGGTTTCAGCTGGGGTGGAGTTCTCTTCCGAGTAGTTCGTATGGCATTGTGGTTTAGATTTGTGCCGAGAAGAGTGTTGATAACGGGGATGTGTTTGTTCTTGCTGATGAGTGCTTGCGCAGCGCTAAGGCCTTTTCTGCTTCTGACGCTGCCCCGCCAGGCAGTAGGCTGGGGGTGCACGAGAAGTTGGTAGGGGACGCGGCTGGGACAGCTGAGCCCAAGTGACCAAGGGCTATGCCAGAGCATAGGACGTGGTGCTGAGCAACGGAAGCTGGGCTGAGACGACGGAAGCGCGGATGTTCAGAGTGATGGCGTTTATCTTCCGAAGTAGCCGTTAGGAGGGCTGAAGCCCTGCTTTCCTTTCAATGGCTAAACATCGGCCTGCTGGTGGGAGGCAGTGAAGGAAGGCCTCATTTTGCATTGTTTGCGTGTGCAGCTCCTGCTTTACCTATGAAAGTGCCTTCCTCTCAAGCCATGTCTTGTCTCCCTTTTACCTTTCCTGGGCTCACTCTGGGGGCGGGGGTGTACGCGCGCGCGCGCGCGCGTGTGTGTGTGTTTGGGCGTACGTGCTTTGCTGGTGAGGTGGGGCTAGCGAGGAGGAGGGGGGCGCCAGCAGGATCTGGAGAGAGCCAGGCTTGGAACTGCCAAGTGGGTAATATCTGTGAGCGCGGGCACGCCCAAAGGCCAGGCTCGCAGCGGAGGGAGCATGGGGCTGCGTGAGCCCGCAGGTACGTTCTGCCCGGAAGGTAGGGATGTGGGGTGTGGTGATGCTGAGTGAAGGCCAACGGTGTGACGGTGCTGCTTGGATGGTGGAAATTGGCCCTGAGGAGGAGGAATTTTCACTCCCAGGGCAGTGCTCCAGAGCTTGCGAGAGGGGAGATGCAGAGGAAGGTGAAGATGACGGGCGTGGCTGGGAGGTGGATTGTGATGCCGTTTCCACGGCAGCGACCTGAGTGCCTTGCGGCAGTGGTCAGGCAGACACTGTGACGTCATCAAGTGCATCTCAGACAGTCCAAAGTGGCCCGGCCAAGAGCTCAGGCAGTGGGAAGGGCTAGTAGAGGCAGGCGAAGCCAAGAGAGTTGGGCTGCTGCTTGTGAGGTCATGGCATGAGAGCAATGGGATTGGCCAGGAGCAGGCAGGTGTCATGAGGTCATCAAGGAGAGCAGCTGGGAAGGCTGCAGAGAAGACGAGCGGGCCCCTGGTGAGGCCCTGCCCCGGTCTGAAGTCAGCTGTACGTGAGATGGGAACCTCCGGGAGGTGACGTGAGAACCTCCGGGAGGTGATGTGAGAACTTGCGGGATGTGACAGAGGGCAGCGGGAGAAGAGAGCAGAAGTCTGGGCGGCAGGCAGCCTGTGTCCCAGCTGGGTCTGTCAGGCGGCTGCAGATGGGAGAAGTGGCCAAAGTGCAGAGAGGGGAGCGCTGGGGACCTTGTGGGCAGTCAAGTCTTGCAAGGCCAACACGGATGCCTTGGGTGATGGCATCAGTGATGCCACTGAAGCCCCGGAGGAGCTAGGCAACGCTATGCAAAGTACCGATTTTGGGTGGAAATGGAGAAAAGCTGAGAGCGTTGAGGAAGAAGTAATTTCTGAGGGGGGGCGATGAGTTGGGGAGGCCAGCGGGGCAGAGCAAGGGAGGGCTGAGGGTGAATGGCGGAAGGAGCAGCCTGTGGAAGAGGGGTGAGGAGGGGGGCTGAAGGGGCCAGGTGCCCGTGGGGAGGGTGTGGTGAGTGCTGCTCTGGCCAAAGCCCGCGCCTGATGGCCGTGGTCTGTCCTGCTTCTTGTCCTGGTTTCAGCTGGGGTGGAGTTCTCTTCCGAGTAGTTCGTATGGCATTGTGGTTTAGATTTGTGCCGAGAAGAGTGTTGATAACGGGGATGTGTTTGTTCTTGCTGATGAGTGCTTGCGCAGCGCTAAGGCCTTTTCTGCTTCTGACGCTGCCCCGCCAGGCAGTAGGCTGGGGGTGCACGAGAAGTTGGTAGGGGACGCGGCTGGGACAGCTGAGCCCAAGTGACCAAGGGCTATGCCAGAGCATAGGACGTGGTGCTGAGCAACGGAAGCTGGGCTGAGACGACGGAAGCGCGGATGTTCAGAGTGATGGCGTTTATCTTCCGAAGTAGCCGTTAGGAGGGCTGAAGCCCTGCTTTCCTTTCAATGGCTAAACATCGGCCTGCTGGTGGGAGGCAGTGAAGGAAGGCCTCATTTTGCATTGTTTGCGTGTGCAGCTCCTGCTTTACCTATGAAAGTGCCTTCCTCTCAAGCCATGTCTTGTCTCCCTTTTACCTTTCCTGGGCTCACTCTGGGGGCGGGGGTGTACGCGCGCGCGCGCGCGCGTGTGTGTGTGTTTGGGCGTACGTGCTTTGCTGGTGAGGTGGGGCTAGCGAGGAGGAGGGGGGCGCCAGCAGGATCTGGAGAGAGCCAGGCTTGGAACTGCCAAGTGGGTAATATCTGTGAGCGCGGGCACGCCCAAAGGCCAGGCTCGCAGCGGAGGGAGCATGGGGCTGCGTGAGCCCGCAGGTACGTTCTGCCAGGAAGGTAGGGATGTGGGGTGTGGTGATGCTGAGTGAAGGCCAACGGTGTGACGGTGCTGCTTGGATGGTGGAAATTGGCCCTGAGGAGGAGGAATTTTCACTCCCAGGGCAGTGCTCCAGAGCTTGCGAGAGGGGAGATGCAGAGGAAGGTGAAGATGACGGGCGTGGCTGGGAGGTGGATTGTGATGCCGTTTCCACGGCAGCGACCTGAGTGCCTTGCGGCAGTGGTCAGGCAGACACTGTGACGTCATCAAGTGCATCTCAGACAGTCCAAAGTGGCCCGGCCAAGAGCTCAGGCAGTGGGAAGGGCTAGTAGAGGCAGGCGAAGCCAAGAGAGTTGGGCTGCTGCTTGTGAGGTCATGGCATGAGAGCAATGGGATTGGCCAGGAGCAGGCAGGTGTCATGAGGTCATCAAGGAGAGCAGCTGGGAAGGCTGCAGAGAAGACGAGCGGGCCCCTGGTGAGGCCCTGCCCCGGTCTGAAGTCAGCTGTACGTGAGATGGGAACCTCTGGGAGGTGACGTGAGAACCTCCGGGAGGTGACGTGAGAACTTGCGGGATGTGACAGAGGGCAGCGGGAGAAGAGAGCAGAAGTCTGGGCGGCAGGCAGCCTGTGTCCCAGCTGGGTCTGTCAGGCGGCTGCAGATGGGAGAAGTGGCCAAAGTGCAGAGAGGGGAGCGCTGGGGACCTTGTGGGCAGTCAAGTCTTGCAAGGCCAACACGGATGCCTTGGGTGATGGCATCAGTGATGCCACTGAAGCCCCGGAGGAGCTAGGCAACGCTATGCAAAGTACCGATTTTGGGTGGAAATGGAGAAAAGCTGAGAGCGTTGAGGAAGAAGTAATTTCTGAGGGGGGGCGATGAGTTGGGGAGGCCAGCGGGGCAGAGCAAGGGAGGGCTGAGGGTGAATGGCGGAAGGAGCAGCCTGTGGAAGAGGGGTGAGGAGGGGGGCTGAAGGGGCCAGGTGCCCGTGGGGAGGGTGTGGTGAGTGCTGCTCTGGCCAAAGCCCGCGCCTGATGGCCGTGGTCTGTCCTGCTTCTTGTCCTGGTTTCAGCTGGGGTGGAGTTCTCTTCCGAGTAGTTCGTATGGCATTGTGGTTTAGATTTGTGCCGAGAAGAGTGTTGATAACGGGGATGTGTTTGTTCTTGCTGATGAGTGCTTGCGCAGCGCTAAGGCCTTTTCTGCTTCTGACGCTGCCCCGCCAGGCAGTAGGCTGGGGGTGCACGAGAAGTTGGTAGGGGACGCGGCTGGGACAGCTGAGCCCAAGTGACCAAGGGCTATGCCAGAGCATAGGACGTGGTGCTGAGCAACGGAAGCTGGGCTGAGACGACGGAAGCGCGGATGTTCAGAGTGATGGCGTTTATCTTCCGAAGTAGCCGTTAGGAGGGCTGAAGCCCTGCTTTCCTTTCAATGGCTAAACGGCCTGCTGGTGGGAGGCAGTGAAGGAAGGCCTCATTTTGCATTGTTTGCGTGTGCAGCTCCTGCTTTACCTATGAAAGTGCCTTCCTCTCAAGCCATGTCTTGTCTCCCTTTTACCTTTCCTGGGCTCACTCTGGGGGCGGGGGTGTACGCGCGCGCGCGCTGCGGCGTGTGTGTGTGTTTGGGCGTACGTGCTTTGCTGGTGAGGTGGGGGCTAGCGAGGAGGAGGGGGGGCGCCAGCAGGATCTGGAGAGAGCCAGGCTTGGAACTGCCAAGTGGGTAATATCTGTGAGCGCGGGCACGCCCAAAGGCCAGGCCTCGCAGCGGAGGGAGCATGGGGCTGCGTGAGCCCGCAGGTACGTTCTGCCAGGAAGGTAGGGATGTGGGGTGTGGTGATGCTGAGTGAAGGCCAACGGTGTGACGGTGCTGCTTGGATGGTGGAAATTGGCCCTGAGGAGGAGGAATTTTCACTCCCAGGGCAGTGCTCCAGAGCTTGCGAGAGGGGAGATGCAGAGGAAGGTGAAGATGACGGGCGTGGCTGGGAGGTGGATTGTGATGCCGTTTCCACGGCAGCGACCTGAGTGCCTTGCGGCAGTGGTCAGGCAGACACTGTGACGTCATCAAGTGCATCTCAGACAGTCCAAAGTGGCCCGGCCAAGAGCTCAGGCAGTGGGAAGGGCTAGTAGAGGCAGCGAAGCCAAGAGAGTTGGGCTGCTGCTTGTGAGGTCATGGCATGAGAGCAATGGGATTGGCCAGGAGCAGGCAGGTGTCATGAGGTCATCAAGGAGAGCAGCTGGGAAGGCTGCAGAGAAGACGAGCGGGCCCCTGGTGAGGCCCTGCCCCGGTCTGAAGTCAGCTGTACGTGAGATGGGAACCTCCGGGAGGTGACGTGAGAACTTGCGGGATGTGACAGAGGGCAGCGGGAGAAGAGAGCAGAAGTCTGGGCGGCAAGCAGCCTGTGTCCCAGCTGGGTCTGTCAGGCGGCTGCAGATGGGAGAAGTGGCCAAAGTGCAGAGAGGGGAGCGCTGGGGACCTTGTGGGCAGTCAAGTCTTGCAAGGCCAACACGGATGCCTTGGGTGATGGCATCAGTGATGCCACTGAAGCCCCGGAGGAGCTAGGCAACGCTATGCAAAGTACCGATTTTGGGTGGAAATGGAGAAAAGCTGAGAGCGTTGAGGAAGAAGTAATTTCTGAGGGGGGGCGATGAGTTGGGGAGGCCAGCGGGGCAGAGCAAGGGAGGGCTGAGGGTGAATGGCGGAAGGAGCAGCCTGTGGAAGAGGGGTGAGGAGGGGGGCTGAAGGGGCCAGGTGCCCGTGGGGAGGGTGTGGTGAGTGCTGCTCTGGCCAAAGCCCGCGCCTGATGGCCGTGGTCTGTCCTGCTTCTTGTCCTGGTTTCAGCTGGGGTGGAGTTCTCTTCCGAGTAGTTCGTATGGCATTGTGGTTTAGATTTGTGCCGAGAAGAGTGTTGATAACGGGGATGTGTTTGTTCTTGCTGATGAGTGCTTGCGCAGCGCTAAGGCCTTTTCTGCTTCTGACGCTGCCCCCGCCAGGCAGTAGGCTGGGGGTGCACGAGAAGTTGGTAGGGGACGCGGCTGGGACAGCTGAGCCCAAGTGACCAAGGGCTATGCCAGAGCATAGGACGTGGTGCTGAGCAACGGAAGCTGGGCTGAGACGACGGAAGCGCGGATGTTCAGAGTGATGGCGTTTATCTTCCGAAGTAGCCGTTAGGAGGGCTGAAGCCCTGCTTTCCTTTCAATGGCTAAACATCGGCCTGCTGGTGGGAGGCAGTGAAGGAAGGCCTCATTTTGCATTGTTTGCGTGTGCAGCTCCTGCTTTACCTATGAAAGTGCCTTCCTCTCAAGCCATGTCTTGTCTCCCTTTTACCTTTCCTGGGCTCACTCTGGGGGCGGGGGTGTACGCGCGCGCGCGCGCGCGTGTGTGTGTGTTTGGGCGTACGTGCTTTGCTGGTGAGGTGGGGCTAGCGAGGAGGAGGGGGGCGCCAGCAGGATCTGGAGAGAGCCAGGCTTGGAACTGCCAAGTGGGTAATATCTGTGAGCGCGGGCACGCCCAAAGGCCAGGCTCGCAGCGGAGGGAGCATGGGGCTGCGTGAGCCCGCAGGTACGTTCTGCCAGGAAGGTAGGGATGTGGGGTGTGGTGATGCTGAGGGAAGGCCAACGGTGTGACGGTGCTGCTTGGATGGTGGAAATTGGCCCTGAGGAGGAGGAATTTTCACTCCCAGGGCAGTGCTCCAGAGCTTGCGAGAGGGGAGATGCAGAGGAAGGTGAAGATGACGGGCGTGGCTGGGAGGTGGATTGTGATGCCGTTTCCACGGCAGCGACCTGAGTGCCTTGCGGCAGTGGTCAGGCAGACACTGTGACGTCATCAAGTGCATCTCAGACAGTCCAAAGTGGCCCGGCCAAGAGCTCAGGCAGTGGGAAGGGCTAGTAGAGGCAGGCGAAGCCAAGAGAGTTGGGCTGCTGCTTGTGAGGTCATGGCATGAGAGCAATGGGATTGGCCAGGAGCAGGCAGGTGTCATGAGGTCATCAAGGAGAGCAGCTGGGAAGGCTGCAGAGAAGACGAGCGGGCCCCTGGTGAGGCCCTGCCCCGGTCTGAAGTCAGCTGTACGTGAGATGGGAACCTCCGGGAGGTGACGTGAGAACCTCCGGGAGGTGACGTGAGAACTTGCGGGATGTGACAGAGGGCAGCGGGAGAAGAGAGCAGAAGTCTGGGCGGCAGGCAGCCTGTGTCCCAGCTGGGTCTGTCAGGCGGCTGCAGATGGGAGAAGTGGCCAAAGTGCAGAGAGGGGAGCGCTGGGGACCTTGTGGGCAGTCAAGTCTTGCAAGGCCAACACGGATGCCTTGGGTGATGGCATCAGTGATGCCACTGAAGCCCCGGAGGAGCTAGGCAACGCTATGCAAAGTACCGATTTTGGGTGGAAATGGAGAAAAGCTGAGAGCGTTGAGGAAGAAGTAATTTCTGAGGGGGGGCGATGAGTTGGGGAGGCCAGCGGGGCAGAGCAAGGGAGGGCTGAGGGTGAATGGCGGAAGGAGCAGCCTGTGGAAGAGGGGTGAGGAGGGGGGGCTGAAGGGGCCAGGTGCCCGTGGGGAGGGTGTGGTGAGTGCTGCTCTGGCCAAAGCCCGCGCCTGATGGCCGTGGTCTGTCCTGCTTCTTGTCCTGGTTTCAGCTGGGGTGGAGTTCTCTTCCGAGTAGTTCGTATGGCATTGTGGTTTAGATTTGTGCCGAGAAGAGTGTTGATAACGGGGATGTGTTTGTTCTTGCTGATGAGTGCTTGCGCAGCGCTAAGGCCTTTTCTGCTTCTGACGCTGCCCCCGCCAGGCAGTAGGCTGGGGGTGCACGAGAAGTTGGTAGGGGACGCGGCTGGGACAGCTGAGCCCAAGTGACCAAGGGCTATGCCAGAGCATAGGACGTGGTGCTGAGCAACGGAAGCTGGGCTGAGACGACGGAAGCGCGGATGTTCAGAGTGATGGCGTTTATCTTCCGAAGTAGCCGTTAGGAGGGCTGAAGCCCTGCTTTCCTTTCAATGGCTAAACATCGGCCTGCTGGTGGGAGGCAGTGAAGGAAGGCCTCATTTTGCATTGTTTGCGTGTGCAGCTCCTGCTTTACCTATGAAAGTGCCTTCCTCTCAAGCCATGTCTTGTCTCCCTTTTACCTTTCCTGGGCTCACTCTGGGGGCGGGGGTGTACGCGCGCGCGCGCGCGCGTGTGTGTGTGTTTGGGCGTACGTGCTTTGCTGGTGAGGTGGGGCTAGCGAGGAGGAGGGGGGCGCCAGCAGGATCTGGAGAGAGCCAGGCTTGGAACTGCCAAGTGGGTAATATCTGTGAGCGCGGGCACGCCCAAAGGCCAGGCTCGCAGCGGAGGGAGCATGGGGCTGCGTGAGCCCGCAGGTACGTTCTGCCAGGAAGGTAGGGATGTGGGGTGTGGTGATGCTGAGTGAAGGCCAACGGTGTGACGGTGCTGCTTGGATGGTGGAAATTGGCCCTGAGGAGGAGGAATTTTCACTCCCAGGGCAGTGCTCCAGAGCTTGCGAGAGGGGAGATGCAGAGGAAGGTGAAGATGACGGGCGTGGCTGGGAGGTGGATTGTGATGCCGTTTCCACGGCAGCGACCTGAGTGCCTTGCGGCAGTGGTCAGGCAGACACTGTGACGTCATCAAGTGCATCTCAGACAGTCCAAAGTGGCCCGGCCAAGAGCTCAGGCAGTGGGAAGGGCTAGTAGAGGCAGGCGAAGCCAAGAGAGTTGGGCTGCTGCTTGTGAGGTCATGGCATGAGAGCAATGGGATTGGCCAGGAGCAGGCAGGTGTCATGAGGTCATCAAGGAGAGCAGCTGGGAAGGCTGCAGAGAAGACGAGCGGGCCCCTGGTGAGGCCCTGCCCCGGTCTGAAGTCAGCTGTACGTGAGATGGGAACCTCCGGGAGGTGACGTGAGAACCTCCGGGAGGTGACGTGAGAACTTGCGGGATGTGACAGAGGGCAGCGGGAGAAGAGAGCAGAAGTCTGGGCGGCAGGCAGCCTGTGTCCCAGCTGGGTCTGTCAGGCGGCTGCAGATGGGAGAAGTGGCCAAAGTGCAGAGAGGGGAGCGCTGGGGACCTTGTGGGCAGTCAAGTCTTGCAAGGCCAACACGGATGCCTTGGGTGATGGCATCAGTGATGCCACTGAAGCCCCGGAGGAGCTAGGCAACGCTATGCAAAGTACCGATTTTGGGTGGAAATGGAGAAAAGCTGAGAGCGTTGAGGAAGAAGTAATTTCTGAGGGGGGGCGATGAGTTGGGGAGGCCAGCGGGGCAGAGCAAGGGAGGGCTGAGGGTGAATGGCGGAAGGAGCAGCCTGTGGAAGAGGGGTGAGGAGGGGGGCTGAAGGGGCCAGGTGCCCGTGGGGAGGGTGTGGTGAGTGCTGCTCTGGCCAAAGCCCGCGCCTGATGGCCGTGGTCTGTCCTGCTTCTTGTCCTGGTTTCAGCTGGGGTGGAGTTCTCTTCCGAGTAGTTCGTATGGCATTGTGGTTTAGATTTGTGCCGAGAAGAGTGTTGATAACGGGGATGTGTTTGTTCTTGCTGATGAGTGCTTGCGCAGCGCTAAGGCCTTTTCTGCTTCTGACGCTGCCCCGCCAGGCAGTAGGCTGGGGGTGCACGAGAAGTTGGTAGGGGACGCGGCTGGGACAGCTGAGCCCAAGTGACCAAGGGCTATGCCAGAGCATAGGACGTGGTGCTGAGCAACGGAAGCTGGGCTGAGACGACGGAAGCGCGGATGTTCAGAGTGATGGCGTTTATCTTCCGAAGTAGCCGTTAGGAGGGCTGAAGCCCTGCTTTCCTTTCAATGGCTAAACATCGGCCTGCTGGTGGGAGGCAGTGAAGGAAGGCCTCATTTTGCATTGTTTGCGTGTGCAGCTCCTGCTTTACCTATGAAAGTGCCTTCCTCTCAAGCCATGTCTTGTCTCCCTTTTACCTTTCCTGGGCTCACTCTGGGGGCGGGGGTGTACGCGCGCGCGCGCGCGCGTGTGTGTGTGTTTGGGCGTACGTGCTTTGCTGGTGAGGTGGGGCTAGCGAGGAGGAGGGGGGCGCCAGCAGGATCTGGAGAGAGCCAGGCTTGGAACTGCCAAGTGGGTAATATCTGTGAGCGCGGGCACGCCCAAAGGCCAGGCTCGCAGCGGAGGGAGCATGGGGCTGCGTGAGCCCGCAGGTACGTTCTGCCAGGAAGGTAGGGATGTGGGGTGTGGTGATGCTGAGGGAAGGCCAACGGTGTGACGGTGCTGCTTGGATGGTGGAAATTGGCCCTGAGGAGGAGGAATTTTCACTCCCAGGGCAGTGCTCCAGAGCTTGCGAGAGGGGAGATGCAGAGGAAGGTGAAGATGACGGGCGTGGCTGGGAGGTGGATTGTGATGCCGTTTCCACGGCAGCGACCTGAGTGCCTTGCGGCAGTGGTCAGGCAGACACTGTGACGTCATCAAGTGCATCTCAGACAGTCCAAAGTGGCCCGGCCAAGAGCTCAGGCAGTGGGAAGGGCTAGTAGAGGCAGGCGAAGCCAAGAGAGTTGGGCTGCTGCTTGTGAGGTCATGGCATGAGAGCAATGGGATTGGCCAGGAGCAGGCAGGTGTCATGAGGTCATCAAGGAGAGCAGCTGGGAAGGCTGCAGAGAAGACGAGCGGGCCCCTGGTGAGGCCCTGCCCCGGTCTGAAGTCAGCTGTACGTGAGATGGGAACCTCCGGGAGGTGACGTGAGAACCTCCGGGAGGTGACGTGAGAACTTGCGGGATGTGACAGAGGGCAGCGGGAGAAGAGAGCAGAAGTCTGGGCGGCAGGCAGCCTGTGTCCCAGCTGGGTCTGTCAGGCGGCTGCAGATGGGAGAAGTGGCCAAAGTGCAGAGAGGGGAGCGCTGGGGACCTTGTGGGCAGTCAAGTCTTGCAAGGCCAACACGGATGCCTTGGGTGATGGCATCAGTGATGCCACTGAAGCCCCGGAGGAGCTAGGCAACGCTATGCAAAGTACCGATTTTGGGTGGAAATGGAGAAAAGCTGAGAGCGTTGAGGAAGAAGTAATTTCTGAGGGGGGGCGATGAGTTGGGGAGGCCAGCGGGGCAGAGCAAGGGAGGGCTGAGGGTGAATGGCGGAAGGAGCAGCCTGTGGAAGAGGGGTGAGGAGGGGGGCTGAAGGGGCCAGGTGCCCGTGGGGAGGGTGTGGTGAGTGCTGCTCTGGCCAAAGCCCGCGCCTGATGGCCGTGGTCTGTCCTGCTTCTTGTCCTGGTTTCAGCTGGGGTGGAGTTCTCTTCCGAGTAGTTCGTATGGCATTGTGGTTTAGATTTGTGCCGAGAAGAGTGTTGATAACGGGGATGTGTTTGTTCTTGCTGATGAGTGCTTGCGCAGCGCTAAGGCCTTTTCTGCTTCTGACGCTGCCCCGCCAGGCAGTAGGCTGGGGGTGCACGAGAAGTTGGTAGGGGACGCGGCTGGGACAGCTGAGCCCAAGTGACCAAGGGCTATGCCAGAGCATAGGACGTGGTGCTGAGCAACGGAAGCTGGGCTGAGACGACGGAAGCGCGGATGTTCAGAGTGATGGCGTTTATCTTCCGAAGTAGCCGTTAGGAGGGCTGAAGCCCTGCTTTCCTTTCAATGGCTAAACATCGGCCTGCTGGTGGGAGGCAGTGAAGGAAGGCCTCATTTTGCATTGTTTGCGTGTGCAGCTCCTGCTTTACCTATGAAAGTGCCTTCCTCTCAAGCCATGTCTTGTCTCCCTTTTACCTTTCCTGGGCTCACTCTGGGGGCGGGGGTGTACGCGCGCGCGCGCGCGCGCGTGTGTGTGTGTTTGGGCGTACGTGCTTTGCTGGTGAGGTGGGGCTAGCGAGGAGGAGGGGGGCGCCAGCAGGATCTGGAGAGAGCCAGGCTTGGAACTGCCAAGTGGGTAATATCTGTGAGCGCGGGCACGCCCAAAGGCCAGGCTCGCAGCGGAGGGAGCATGGGGCTGCGTGAGCCCGCAGGTACGTTCTGCCAGGAAGGTAGGGATGTGGGGTGTGGTGATGCTGAGTGAAGGCCAACGGTGTGACGGTGCTGCTTGGATGGTGGAAATTGGCCCTGAGGAGGAGGAATTTTCACTCCCAGGGCAGTGCTCCAGAGCTTGCGAGAGGGGAGATGCAGAGGAAGGTGAAGATGACGGGCGTGGCTGGGAGGTGGATTGTGATGCCGTTTCCACGGCAGCGACCTGAGTGCCTTGCGGCAGTGGTCAGGCAGACACTGTGACGTCATCAAGTGCATCTCAGACAGTCCAAAGTGGCCCGGCCAAGAGCTCAGGCAGTGGGAAGGGCTAGTAGAGGCAGGCGAAGCCAAGAGAGTTGGGCTGCTGCTTGTGAGGTCATGGCATGAGAGCAATGGGATTGGCCAGGAGCAGGCAGGTGTCATGAGGTCATCAAGGAGAGCAGCTGGGAAGGCTGCAGAGAAGACGAGCGGGCCCCTGGTGAGGCCCTGCCCCGGTCTGAAGTCAGCTGTACGTGAGATGGGAACCTCCGGGAGGTGACGTGAGAACTTGCGGGATGTGACAGAGGGCAGCGGGAGAAGAGAGCAGAAGTCTGGGCGGCAGGCAGCCTGTGTCCCAGCTGGGTCTGTCAGGCGGCTGCAGATGGGAGAAGTGGCCAAAGTGCAGAGAGGGGAGCGCTGGGGACCTTGTGGGCAGTCAAGTCTTGCAAGGCCAACACGGATGCCTTGGGTGATGGCATCAGTGATGCCACTGAAGCCCCGGAGGAGCTAGGCAACGCTATGCAAAGTACCGATTTTGGGTGGAAATGGAGAAAAGCTGAGAGCGTTGAGGAAGAAGTAATTTCTGAGGGGGGGCGATGAGTTGGGGAGGCCAGCGGGGCAGAGCAAGGGAGGGCTGAGGGTGAATGGCGGAAGGAGCAGCCTGTGGAAGAGGGGTGAGGAGGGGGGCTGAAGGGGCCAGGTGCCCGTGGGGAGGGTGTGGTGAGTGCTGCTCTGGCCAAAGCCCGCGCCTGATGGCCGTGGTCTGTCCTGCTTCTTGTCCTGGTTTCAGCTGGGGTGGAGTTCTCTTCCGAGTAGTTCGTATGGCATTGTGGTTTAGATTTGTGCCGAGAAGAGTGTTGATAACGGGGATGTGTTTGTTCTTGCTGATGAGTGCTTGCGCAGCGCTAAGGCCTTTTCTGCTTCTGACGCTGCCCCGCCAGGCAGTAGGCTGGGGGTGCACGAGAAGTTGGTAGGGGACGCGGCTGGGACAGCTGAGCCCAAGTGACCAAGGGCTATGCCAGAGCATAGGACGTGGTGCTGAGCAACGGAAGCTGGGCTGAGACGACGGAAGCGCGGATGTTCAGAGTGATGGCGTTTATCTTCCGAAGTAGCCGTTAGGAGGGCTGAAGCCCTGCTTTCCTTTCAATGGCTAAACATCGGCCTGCTGGTGGGAGGCAGTGAAGGAAGGCCTCATTTTGCATTGTTTGCGTGTGCAGCTCCTGCTTTACCTATGAAAGTGCCTTCCTCTCAAGCCATGTCTTGTCTCCCTTTTACCTTTCCTGGGCTCACTCTGGGGGCGGGGGTGTACGCGCGCGCGCGCGCGCGTGTGTGTGTGTTTGGGCGTACGTGCTTTGCTGGTGAGGTGGGGCTAGCGAGGAGGAGGGGGGCGCCAGCAGGATCTGGAGAGAGCCAGGCTTGGAACTGCCAAGTGGGTAATATCTGTGAGCGCGGGCACGCCCAAAGGCCAGGCTCGCAGCGGAGGGAGCATGGGGCTGCGTGAGCCCGCAGGTACGTTCTGCCAGGAAGGTAGGGATGTGGGGTGTGGTGATGCTGAGTGAAGGCCAACGGTGTGACGGTGCTGCTTGGATGGTGGAAATTGGCCCTGAGGAGGAGGAATTTTCACTCCCAGGGCAGTGCTCCAGAGCTTGCGAGAGGGGAGATGCAGAGGAAGGTGAAGATGACGGGCGTGGCTGGGAGGTGGATTGTGATGCCGTTTCCACGGCAGCGACCTGAGTGCCTTGCGGCAGTGGTCAGGCAGACACTGTGACGTCATCAAGTGCATCTCAGACAGTCCAAAGTGGCCCGGCCAAGAGCTCAGGCAGTGGGAAGGGCTAGTAGAGGCAGGCGAAGCCAAGAGAGTTGGGCTGCTGCTTGTGAGGTCATGGCATGAGAGCAATGGGATTGGCCAGGAGCAGGCAGGTGTCATGAGGTCATCAAGGAGAGCAGCTGGGAAGGCTGCAGAGAAGACGAGCGGGCCCCTGGTGAGGCCCTGCCCCGGTCTGAAGTCAGCTGTACGTGAGATGGGAACCTCCGGGAGGTGACGTGAGAACCTCCGGGAGGTGATGTGAGAACTTGCGGGATGTGACAGAGGGCAGCGGGAGAAGAGAGCAGAAGTCTGGGCGGCAGGCAGCCTGTGTCCCAGCTGGGTCTGTCAGGCGGCTGCAGATGGGAGAAGTGGCCAAAGGGCAGAGAGGGGAGCGCTGGGGACCTTGTGGGCAGTCAAGTCTTGCAAGGCCAACACGGATGCCTTGGGTGATGGCATCAGTGATGCCACTGAAGCCCCGGAGGAGCTAGGCAACGCTATGCAAAGTACCGATTTTGGGTGGAAATGGAGAAAAGCTGAGAGCGTTGAGGAAGAAGTAATTTCTGAGGGGGGGCGATGAGTTGGGGAGGCCAGCGGGGCAGAGCAAGGGAGGGCTGAGGGTGAATGGCGGAAGGAGCAGCCTGTGGAAGAGGGGTGAGGAGGGGGGCTGAAGGGGCCAGGTGCCCGTGGGGAGGGTGTGGTGAGTGCTGCTCTGGCCAAAGCCCGCGCCTGATGGCCGTGGTCTGTCCTGCTTCTTGTCCTGGTTTCAGCTGGGGTGGAGTTCTCTTCCGAGTAGTTCGTATGGCATTGTGGTTTAGATTTGTGCCGAGAAGAGTGTTGATAACGGGGATGTGTTTGTTCTTGCTGATGAGTGCTTGCGCAGCGCTAAGGCCTTTTCTGCTTCTGACGCTGCCCCGCCAGGCAGTAGGCTGGGGGTGCACGAGAAGTTGGTAGGGGACGCGGCTGGGACAGCTGAGCCCAAGTGACCAAGGGCTATGCCAGAGCATAGGACGTGGTGCTGAGCAACGGAAGCTGGGCTGAGACGACGGAAGCGCGGATGTTCAGAGTGATGGCGTTTATCTTCCGAAGTAGCCGTTAGGAGGGCTGAAGCCCTGCTTTCCTTTCAATGGCTAAACATCGGCCTGCTGGTGGGAGGCAGTGAAGGAAGGCCTCATTTTGCATTGTTTGCGTGTGCAGCTCCTGCTTTACCTATGAAAGTGCCTTCCTCTCAAGCCATGTCTTGTCTCCCTTTTACCTTTCCTGGGCTCACTCTGGGGGCGGGGGTGTACGCGCGCGCGCGCGCGCGTGTGTGTGTGTTTGGGCGTACGTGCTTTGCTGGTGAGGTGGGGCTAGCGAGGAGGAGGGGGGCGCCAGCAGGATCTGGAGAGAGCCAGGCTTGGAACTGCCAAGTGGGTAATATCTGTGAGCGCGGGCACGCCCAAAGGCCAGGCTCGCAGCGGAGGGAGCATGGGGCTGCGTGAGCCCGCAGGTACGTTCTGCCAGGAAGGTAGGGATGTGGGGTGTGGTGATGCTGAGTGAAGGCCAACGGTGTGACGGTGCTGCTTGGATGGTGGAAATTGGCCCTGAGGAGGAGGAATTTTCACTCCCAGGGCAGTGCTCCAGAGCTTGCGAGAGGGGAGATGCAGAGGAAGGTGAAGATGACGGGCGTGGCTGGGAGGTGGATTGTGATGCCGTTTCCACGGCAGCGACCTGAGTGCCTTGCGGCAGTGGTCAGGCAGACACTGTGACGTCATCAAGTGCATCTCAGACAGTCCAAAGTGGCCCGGCCAAGAGCTCAGGCAGTGGGAAGGGCTAGTAGAGGCAGGCGAAGCCAAGAGAGTTGGGCTGCTGCTTGTGAGGTCATGGCATGAGAGCAATGGGATTGGCCAGGAGCAGGCAGGTGTCATGAGGTCATCAAGGAGAGCAGCTGGGAAGGCTGCAGAGAAGACGAGCGGGCCCCTGGTGAGGCCCTGCCCCGGTCTGAAGTCAGCTGTACGTGAGATGGGAACCTCCGGGAGGTGATGTGAGAACTTGCGGGATGTGACAGAGGGCAGCGGGAGAAGAGAGCAGAAGTCTGGGCGGCAGGCAGCCTGTGTCCCAGCTGGGTCTGTCAGGCGGCTGCAGATGGGAGAAGTGGCCAAAGTGCAGAGAGGGGAGCGCTGGGGACCTTGTGGGCAGTCAAGTCTTGCAAGGCCAACACGGATGCCTTGGGTGATGGCATCAGTGATGCCACTGAAGCCCCGGAGGAGCTAGGCAACGCTATGCAAAGTACCGATTTTGGGTGGAAATGGAGAAAAGCTGAGAGCGTTGAGGAAGAAGTAATTTCTGAGGGGGGGCGATGAGTTGGGGAGGCCAGCGGGGCAGAGCAAGGGAGGGCTGAGGGTGAATGGCGGAAGGAGCAGCCTGTGGAAGAGGGGTGAGGAGGGGGGCTGAAGGGGCCAGGTGCCCGTGGGGAGGGTGTGGTGAGTGCTGCTCTGGCCAAAGCCCGCGCCTGATGGCCGTGGTCTGTCCTGCTTCTTGTCCTGGTTTCAGCTGGAGTGGAGTTCTCTTCCGAGTAGTTCGTATGGCATTGTGGTTTAGATTTGTGCCGAGAAGAGTGTTGATAACGGGGATGTGTTTGTTCTTGCTGATGAGTGCTTGCGCAGCGCTAAGGCCTTTTCTGCTTCTGACGCTGCCCCGCCAGGCAGTAGGCTGGGGGTGCACGAGAAGTTGGTAGGGGACGCGGCTGGGACAGCTGAGCCCAAGTGACCAAGGGCTATGCCAGAGCATAGGACGTGGTGCTGAGCAACGGAAGCTGGGCTGAGACGACGGAAGCGCGGATGTTCAGAGTGATGGCGTTTATCTTCCGAAGTAGCCGTTAGGAGGGCTGAAGCCCTGCTTTCCTTTCAATGGCTAAACATCGGCCTGCTGGTGGGAGGCAGTGAAGGAAGGCCTCATTTTGCATTGTTTGCGTGTGCAGCTCCTGCTTTACCTATGAAAGTGCCTTCCTCTCAAGCCATGTCTTGTCTCCCTTTTACCTTTCCTGGGCTCACTCTGGGGGCGGGGGTGTACGCGCGCGCGCGCGCGCGTGTGTGTGTGTTTGGGCGTACGTGCTTTGCTGGTGAGGTGGGGCTAGCGAGGAGGAGGGGGGCGCCAGCAGGATCTGGAGAGAGCCAGGCTTGGAACTGCCAAGTGGGTAATATCTGTGAGCGCGGGCACGCCCAAAGGCCAGGCTCGCAGCGGAGGGAGCATGGGGCTGCGTGAGCCCGCAGGTACGTTCTGCCAGGAAGGTAGGGATGTGGGGTGTGGTGATGCTGAGTGAAGGCCAACGGTGTGACGGTGCTGCTTGGATGGTGGAAATTGGCCCTGAGGAGGAGGAATTTTCACTCCCAGGGCAGTGCTCCAGAGCTTGCGAGAGGGGAGATGCAGAGGAAGGTGAAGATGACGGGCGTGGCTGGGAGGTGGATTGTGATGCCGTTTCCACGGCAGCGACCTGAGTGCCTTGCGGCAGTGGTCAGGCAGACACTGTGACGTCATCAAGTGCATCTCAGACAGTCCAAAGTGGCCCGGCCAAGAGCTCAGGCAGTGGGAAGGGCTAGTAGAGGCAGGCGAAGCCAAGAGAGTTGGGCTGCTGCTTGTGAGGTCATGGCATGAGAGCAATGGGATTGGCCAGGAGCAGGCAGGTGTCATGAGGTCATCAAGGAGAGCAGCTGGGAAGGCTGCAGAGAAGACGAGCGGGCCCCTGGTGAGGCCCTGCCCCGGTCTGAAGTCAGCTGTACGTGAGATGGGAACCTCCGGGAGGTGACGTGAGAACCTCCGGGAGGTGACGTGAGAACTTGCGGGATGTGACAGAGGGCAGCGGGAGAAGAGAGCAGAAGTCTGGGCGGCAGGCAGCCTGTGTCCCAGCTGGGTCTGTCAGGCGGCTGCAGATGGGAGAAGTGGCCAAAGGGCAGAGAGGGGAGCGCTGGGGACCTTGTGGGCAGTCAAGTCTTGCAAGGCCAACACGGATGCCTTGGGTGATGGCATCAGTGATGCCACTGAAGCCCCGGAGGAGCTAGGCAACGCTATGCAAAGTACCAATTTTGGGTGGAAATGGAGAAAAGCTGAGAGCGTTGAGGAAGAAGTAATTTCTGAGGGGGGGCGATGAGTTGGGGAGGCCAGCGGGGCAGAGCAAGGGAGGGCTGAGGGTGAATGGCGGAAGGAGCAGCCTGTGGAAGAGGGGTGAGGAGGGGGGCTGAAGGGGCCAGGTGCCCGTGGGGAGGGTGTGGTGAGTGCTGCTCTGGCCAAAGCCCGCGCCTGATGGCCGTGGTCTGTCCTGCTTCTTGTCCTGGTTTCAGCTGGGGTGGAGTTCTCTTCCGAGTAGTTCGTATGGCATTGTGGTTTAGATTTGTGCCGAGAAGAGTGTTGATAACGGGGATGTGTTTGTTCTTGCTGATGAGTGCTTGCGCAGCGCTAAGGCCTTTTCTGCTTCTGACGCTGCCCCGCCAGGCAGTAGGCTGGGGGTGCACGAGAAGTTGGTAGGGGACGCGGCTGGGACAGCTGAGCCCAAGTGACCAAGGGCTATGCCAGAGCATAGGACGTGGTGCTGAGCAACGGAAGCTGGGCTGAGACGACGGAAGCGCGGATGTTCAGAGTGATGGCGTTTATCTTCCGAAGTAGCCGTTAGGAGGGCTGAAGCCCTGCTTTCCTTTCAATGGCTAAACATCGGCCTGCTGGTGGGAGGCAGTGAAGGAAGGCCTCATTTTGCATTGTTTGCGTGTGCAGCTCCTGCTTTACCTATGAAAGTGCCTTCCTCTCAAGCCATGTCTTGTCTCCCTTTTACCTTTCCTGGGCTCACTCTGGGGGCGGGGGTGTACGCGCGCGCGCGCGCGCGTGTGTGTGTGTTTGGGCGTACGTGCTTTGCTGGTGAGGTGGGGCTAGCGAGGAGGAGGGGGGCGCCAGCAGGATCTGGAGAGAGCCAGGCTTGGAACTGCCAAGTGGGTAATATCTGTGAGCGCGGGCACGCCCAAAGGCCAGGCTCGCAGCGGAGGGAGCATGGGGCTGCGTGAGCCCGCAGGTACGTTCTGCCAGGAAGGTAGGGATGTGGGGTGTGGTGATGCTGAGTGAAGGCCAACGGTGTGACGGTGCTGCTTGGATGGTGGAAATTGGCCCTGAGGAGGAGGAATTTTCACTCCCAGGGCAGTGCTCCAGAGCTTGCGAGAGGGGAGATGCAGAGGAAGGTGAAGATGACGGGCGTGGCTGGGAGGTGGATTGTGATGCCGTTTCCACGGCAGCGACCTGAGTGCCTTGCGGCAGTGGTCAGGCAGACACTGTGACGTCATCAAGTGCATCTCAGACAGTCCAAAGTGGCCCGGCCAAGAGCTCAGGCAGTGGGAAGGGCTAGTAGAGGCAGGCGAAGCCAAGAGAGTTGGGCTGCTGCTTGTGAGGTCATGGCATGAGAGCAATGGGATTGGCCAGGAGCAGGCAGGTGTCATGAGGTCATCAAGGAGAGCAGCTGGGAAGGCTGCAGAGAAGACGAGCGGGCCCCTGGTGAGGCCCTGCCCCGGTCTGAAGTCAGCTGTACGTGAGATGGGAACCTCCGGGAGGTGACGTGAGAACCTCCGGGAGGTGATGTGAGAACTTGCGGGATGTGACAGAGGGCAGCGGGAGAAGAGAGCAGAAGTCTGGGCGGCAGGCAGCCTGTGTCCCAGCTGGGTCTGTCAGGCGGCTGCAGATGGGAGAAGTGGCCAAAGTGCAGAGAGGGGAGCGCTGGGGACCTTGTGGGCAGTCAAGTCTTGCAAGGCCAACACGGATGCCTTGGGTGATGGCATCAGTGATGCCACTGAAGCCCCGGAGGAGCTAGGCAACGCTATGCAAAGTACCGATTTTGGGTGGAAATGGAGAAAAGCTGAGAGCGTTGAGGAAGAAGTAATTTCTGAGGGGGGGCGATGAGTTGGGGAGGCCAGCGGGGCAGAGCAAGGGAGGGCTGAGGGTGAATGGCGGAAGGAGCAGCCTGTGGAAGAGGGGTGAGGAGGGGGGCTGAAGGGGCCAGGTGCCCGTGGGGAGGGTGTGGTGAGTGCTGCTCTGGCCAAAGCCCGCGCCTGATGGCCGTGGTCTGTCCTGCTTCTTGTCCTGGTTTCAGCTGGGGTGGAGTTCTCTTCCGAGTAGTTCGTATGGCATTGTGGTTTAGATTTGTGCCGAGAAGAGTGTTGATAACGGGGATGTGTTTGTTCTTGCTGATGAGTGCTTGCGCAGCGCTAAGGCCTTTTCTGCTTCTGACGCTGCCCCGCCAGGCAGTAGGCTGGGGGTGCACGAGAAGTTGGTAGGGGACGCGGCTGGGACAGCTGAGCCCAAGTGACCAAGGGCTATGCCAGAGCATAGGACGTGGTGCTGAGCAACGGAAGCTGGGCTGAGACGACGGAAGCGCGGATGTTCAGAGTGATGGCGTTTATCTTCCGAAGTAGCCGTTAGGAGGGCTGAAGCCCTGCTTTCCTTTCAATGGCTAAACATCGGCCTGCTGGTGGGAGGCAGTGAAGGAAGGCCTCATTTTGCATTGTTTGCGTGTGCAGCTCCTGCTTTACCTATGAAAGTGCCTTCCTCTCAAGCCATGTCTTGTCTCCCTTTTACCTTTCCTGGGCTCACTCTGGGGGCGGGGGTGTACGCGCGCGCGCGCGCGCGTGTGTGTGTGTTTGGGCGTACGTGCTTTGCTGGTGAGGTGGGGCTAGCGAGGAGGAGGGGGGCGCCAGCAGGATCTGGAGAGAGCCAGGCTTGGAACTGCCAAGTGGGTAATATCTGTGAGCGCGGGCACGCCCAAAGGCCAGGCTCGCAGCGGAGGGAGCATGGGGCTGCGTGAGCCCGCAGGTACGTTCTGCCAGGAAGGTAGGGATGTGGGGTGTGGTGATGCTGAGTGAAGGCCAACGGTGTGACGGTGCTGCTTGGATGGTGGAAATTGGCCCTGAGGAGGAGGAATTTTCACTCCCAGGGCAGTGCTCCAGAGCTTGCGAGAGGGGAGATGCAGAGGAAGGTGAAGATGACGGGCGTGGCTGGGAGGTGGATTGTGATGCCGTTTCCACGGCAGCGACCTGAGTGCCTTGCGGCAGTGGTCAGGCAGACACTGTGACGTCATCAAGTGCATCTCAGACAGTCCAAAGTGGCCCGGCCAAGAGCTCAGGCAGTGGGAAGGGCTAGTAGAGGCAGGCGAAGCCAAGAGAGTTGGGCTGCTGCTTGTGAGGTCATGGCATGAGAGCAATGGGATTGGCCAGGAGCAGGCAGGTGTCATGAGGTCATCAAGGAGAGCAGCTGGGAAGGCTGCAGAGAAGACGAGCGGGCCCCTGGTGAGGCCCTGCCCCGGTCTGAAGTCAGCTGTACGTGAGATGGGAACCTCCGGGAGGTGACGTGAGAACCTCCGGGAGGTGATGTGAGAACTTGCGGGATGTGACAGAGGGCAGCGGGAGAAGAGAGCAGAAGTCTGGGCGGCAGGCAGCCTGTGTCCCAGCTGGGTCTGTCAGGCGGCTGCAGATGGGAGAAGTGGCCAAAGTGCAGAGAGGGGAGCGCTGGGGACCTTGTGGGCAGTCAAGTCTTGCAAGGCCAACACGGATGCCTTGGGTGATGGCATCAGTGATGCCACTGAAGCCCCGGAGGAGCTAGGCAACGCTATGCAAAGTACCGATTTTGGGTGGAAATGGAGAAAAGCTGAGAGCGTTGAGGAAGAAGTAATTTCTGAGGGGGGGCGATGAGTTGGGGAGGCCAGCGGGGCAGAGCAAGGGAGGGCTGAGGGTGAATGGCGGAAGGAGCAGCCTGTGGAAGAGGGGTGAGGAGGGGGGCTGAAGGGGCCAGGTGCCCGTGGGGAGGGTGTGGTGAGTGCTGCTCTGGCCAAAGCCCGCGCCTGATGGCCGTGGTCTGTCCTGCTTCTTGTCCTGGTTTCAGCTGGGGTGGAGTTCTCTTCCGAGTAGTTCGTATGGCATTGTGGTTTAGATTTGTGCCGAGAAGAGTGTTGATAACGGGGATGTGTTTGTTCTTGCTGATGAGTGCTTGCGCAGCGCTAAGGCCTTTTCTGCTTCTGACGCTGCCCCGCCAGGCAGTAGGCTGGGGGTGCACGAGAAGTTGGTAGGGGACGCGGCTGGGACAGCTGAGCCCAAGTGACCAAGGGCTATGCCAGAGCATAGGACGTGGTGCTGAGCAACGGAAGCTGGGCTGAGACGACGGAAGCGCGGATGTTCAGAGTGATGGCGTTTATCTTCCGAAGTAGCCGTTAGGAGGGCTGAAGCCCTGCTTTCCTTTCAATGGCTAAACATCGGCCTGCTGGTGGGAGGCAGTGAAGGAAGGCCTCATTTTGCATTGTTTGCGTGTGCAGCTCCTGCTTTACCTATGAAAGTGCCTTCCTCTCAAGCCATGTCTTGTCTCCCTTTTACCTTTCCTGGGCTCACTCTGGGGGCGGGGGTGTACGCGCGCGCGCGCGCGCGTGTGTGTGTGTTTGGGCATACGTGCTTTGCTGGTGAGGTGGGGCTAGCGAGGAGGAGGGGGGCGCCAGCAGGATCTGGAGAGAGCCAGGCTTGGAACTGCCAAGTGGGTAATATCTGTGAGCGCGGGCACGCCCAAAGGCCAGGCTCGCAGCGGAGGGAGCATGGGGCTGCGTGAGCCCGCAGGTACGTTCTGCCAGGAAGGTAGGGATGTGGGGTGTGGTGATGCTGAGTGAAGGCCAACGGTGTGACGGTGCTGCTTGGATGGTGGAAATTGGCCCTGAGGAGGAGGAATTTTCACTCCCAGGGCAGTGCTCCAGAGCTTGCGAGAGGGGAGATGCAGAGGAAGGTGAAGATGACGGGCGTGGCTGGGAGGTGGATTGTGATGCCGTTTCCACGGCAGCGACCTGAGTGCCTTGCGGCAGTGGTCAGGCAGACACTGTGACGTCATCAAGTGCATCTCAGACAGTCCAAAGTGGCCCGGCCAAGAGCTCAGGCAGTGGGAAGGGCTAGTAGAGGCAGGCGAAGCCAAGAGAGTTGGGCTGCTGCTTGTGAGGTCATGGCATGAGAGCAATGGGATTGGCCAGGAGCAGGCAGGTGTCATGAGGTCATCAAGGAGAGCAGCTGGGAAGGCTGCAGAGAAGACGAGCGGGCCCCTGGTGAGGCCCTGCCCCGGTCTGAAGTCAGCTGTACGTGAGATGGGAACCTCCGGGAGGTGACGTGAGAACCTCCGGGAGGTGATGTGAGAACTTGCGGGATGTGACAGAGGGCAGCGGGAGAAGAGAGCAGAAGTCTGGGCGGCAGGCAGCCTGTGTCCCAGCTGGGTCTGTCAGGCGGCTGCAGATGGGAGAAGTGGCCAAAGTGCAGAGAGGGGAGCGCTGGGGACCTTGTGGGCAGTCAAGTCTTGCAAGGCCAACACGGATGCCTTGGGTGATGGCATCAGTGATGCCACTGAAGCCCCGGAGGAGCTAGGCAACGCTATGCAAAGTACCGATTTTGGGTGGAAATGGAGAAAAGCTGAGAGCGTTGAGGAAGAAGTAATTTCTGAGGGGGGGCGATGAGTTGGGGAGGCCAGCGGGGCAGAGCAAGGGAGGGCTGAGGGTGAATGGCGGAAGGAGCAGCCTGTGGAAGAGGGGTGAGGAGGGGGGCTGAAGGGGCCAGGTGCCCGTGGGGAGGGTGTGGTGAGTGCTGCTCTGGCCAAAGCCCGCGCCTGATGGCCGTGGTCTGTCCTGCTTCTTGTCCTGGTTTCAGCTGGGGTGGAGTTCTCTTCCGAGTAGTTCGTATGGCATTGTGGTTTAGATTTGTGCCGAGAAGAGTGTTGATAACGGGGATGTGTTTGTTCTTGCTGATGAGTGCTTGCGCAGCGCTAAGGCCTTTTCTGCTTCTGACGCTGCCCCGCCAGGCAGTAGGCTGGGGGTGCACGAGAAGTTGGTAGGGGACGCGGCTGGGACAGCTGAGCCCAAGTGACCAAGGGCTATGCCAGAGCATAGGACGTGGTGCTGAGCAACGGAAGCTGGGCTGAGACGACGGAAGCGCGGATGTTCAGAGTGATGGCGTTTATCTTCCGAAGTAGCCGTTAGGAGGGCTGAAGCCCTGCTTTCCTTTCAATGGCTAAACATCGGCCTGCTGGTGGGAGGCAGTGAAGGAAGGCCTCATTTTGCATTGTTTGCGTGTGCAGCTCCTGCTTTACCTATGAAAGTGCCTTCCTCTCAAGCCATGTCTTGCCTCCCTTTTACCTTTCCTGGGCTCACTCTGGGGGCGGGGGTGTACGCGCGCGCGCGCGCGCGTGTGTGCGTGTTTGGGCGTACGTGCTTTGCTGGTGAGGTGGGGCTAGCGAGGAGGAGGGGGGCGCCAGCAGGATCTGGAGAGAGCCAGGCTTGGAACTGCCAAGTGGGTAATATCTGTGAGCGCGGGCACGCCCAAAGGCCAGGCTCGCAGCGGAGGGAGCATGGGGCTGCGTGAGCCCGCAGGTACGTTCTGCCAGGAAGGTAGGGATGTGGGGTGTGGTGATGCTGAGTGAAGGCCAACGGTGTGACGGTGCTGCTTGGATGGTGGAAATTGGCCCTGAGGAGGAGGAATTTTCACTCCCAGGGCAGTGCTCCAGAGCTTGCGAGAGGGGAGATGCAGAGGAAGGTGAAGATGACGGGCGTGGCTGGGAGGTGGATTGTGATGCCGTTTCCACGGCAGCGACCTGAGTGCCTTGCGGCAGTGGTCAGGCAGACACTGTGACGTCATCAAGTGCATCTCAGACAGTCCAAAGTGGCCCGGCCAAGAGCTCAGGCAGTGGGAAGGGCTAGTAGAGGCAGGCGAAGCCAAGAGAGTTGGGCTGCTGCTTGTGAGGTCATGGCATGAGAGCAATGGGATTGGCCAGGAGCAGGCAGGTGTCATGAGGTCATCAAGGAGAGCAGCTGGGAAGGCTGCAGAGAAGACGAGCGGGCCCCTGGTGAGGCCCTGCCCCGGTCTGAAGTCAGCTGTACGTGAGATGGGAACCTCCGGGAGGTGACGTGAGAACCTCCGGGAGGTGACGTGAGAACTTGCGGGATGTGACAGAGGGCAGCGGGAGAAGAGAGCAGAAGTCTGGGCGGCAGGCAGCCTGTGTCCCAGCTGGGTCTGTCAGGCGGCTGCAGATGGGAGAAGTGGCCAAAGGGCAGAGAGGGGAGCGCTGGGGACCTTGTGGGCAGTCAAGTCTTGCAAGGCCAACACGGATGCCTTGGGTGATGGCATCAGTGATGCCACTGAAGCCCCGGAGGAGCTAGGCAACGCTATGCAAAGTACTGATTTTGGGTGGAAATGGAGAAAAGCTGAGAGCGTTGAGGAAGAAGTAATTTCTGAGGGGGGGCGATGAGTTGGGGAGGCCAGCGGGGCAGAGCAAGGGAGGGCTGAGGGTGAATGGCGGAAGGAGCAGCCTGTGGAAGAGGGGTGAGGAGGGGGGCTGAAGGGGCCAGGTGCCCGTGGGGAGGGTGTGGTGAGTGCTGCTCTGGCCAAAGCCCGCGCCTGATGGCCGTGGTCTGTCCTGCTTCTTGTCCTGGTTTCAGCTGGGGTGGAGTTCTCTTCCGAGTAGTTCGTATGGCATTGTGGTTTAGATTTGTGCCGAGAAGAGTGTTGATAACGGGGATGTGTTTGTTCTTGCTGATGAGTGCTTGCGCAGCGCTAAGGCCTTTTCTGCTTCTGACGCTGCCCCGCCAGGCAGTAGGCTGGGGGTGCACGAGAAGTTGGTAGGGGACGCGGCTGGGACAGCTGAGCCCAAGTGACCAAGGGCTATGCCAGAGCATAGGACGTGGTGCTGAGCAACGGAAGCTGGGCTGAGACGACGGAAGCGCGGATGTTCAGAGTGATGGCGTTTATCTTCCGAAGTAGCCGTTAGGAGGGCTGAAGCCCTGCTTTCCTTTCAATGGCTAAACATCGGCCTGCTGGTGGGAGGCAGTGAAGGAAGGCCTCATTTTGCATTGTTTGCGTGTGCAGCTCCTGCTTTACCTATGAAAGTGCCTTCCTCTCAAGCCATGTCTTGTCTCCCTTTTACCTTTCCTGGGCTCACTCTGGGGGCGGGGGTGTACGCGCGCGCGCGCGCGCGTGTGTGTGTGTTTGGGCATACGTGCTTTGCTGGTGAGGTGGGGCTAGCGAGGAGGAGGGGGGCGCCAGCAGGATCTGGAGAGAGCCAGGCTTGGAACTGCCAAGTGGGTAATATCTGTGAGCGCGGGCACGCCCAAAGGCCAGGCTCGCAGCGGAGGGAGCATGGGGCTGCGTGAGCCCGCAGGTACGTTCTGCCAGGAAGGTAGGGATGTGGGGTGTGGTGATGCTGAGTGAAGGCCAACGGTGTGACGGTGCTGCTTGGATGGTGGAAATTGGCCCTGAGGAGGAGGAATTTTCACTCCCAGGGCAGTGCTCCAGAGCTTGCGAGAGGGGAGATGCAGAGGAAGGTGAAGATGACGGGCGTGGCTGGGAGGTGGATTGTGATGCCGTTTCCACGGCAGCGACCTGAGTGCCTTGCGGCAGTGGTCAGGCAGACACTGTGACGTCATCAAGTGCATCTCAGACAGTCCAAAGTGGCCCGGCCAAGAGCTCAGGCAGTGGGAAGGGCTAGTAGAGGCAGGCGAAGCCAAGAGAGTTGGGCTGCTGCTTGTGAGGTCATGGCATGAGAGCAATGGGATTGGCCAGGAGCAGGCAGGTGTCATGAGGTCATCAAGGAGAGCAGCTGGGAAGGCTGCAGAGAAGACGAGCGGGCCCCTGGTGAGGCCCTGCCCCGGTCTGAAGTCAGCTGTACGTGAGATGGGAACCTCCGGGAGGTGACGTGAGAACCTCCGGGAGGTGATGTGAGAACTTGCGGGATGTGACAGAGGGCAGCGGGAGAAGAGAGCAGAAGTCTGGGCGGCAGGCAGCCTGTGTCCCAGCTGGGTCTGTCAGGCGGCTGCAGATGGGAGAAGTGGCCAAAGTGCAGAGAGGGGAGCGCTGGGGACCTTGTGGGCAGTCAAGTCTTGCAAGGCCAACACGGATGCCTTGGGTGATGGCATCAGTGATGCCACTGAAGCCCCGGAGGAGCTAGGCAACGCTATGCAAAGTACCGATTTTGGGTGGAAATGGAGAAAAGCTGAGAGCGTTGAGGAAGAAGTAATTTCTGAGGGGGGGCGATGAGTTGGGGAGGCCAGCGGGGCAGAGCAAGGGAGGGCTGAGGGTGAATGGCGGAAGGAGCAGCCTGTGGAAGAGGGGTGAGGAGGGGGGCTGAAGGGGCCAGGTGCCCGTGGGGAGGGTGTGGTGAGTGCTGCTCTGGCCAAAGCCCGCGCCTGATGGCCGCGGTCTGTCCTGCTTCTTGTCCTGGTTTCAGCTGGGGTGGAGTTCTCTTCCGAGTAGTTCGTATGGCATTGTGGTTTAGATTTGTGCCGAGAAGAGTGTTGATAACGGGGATGTGTTTGTTCTTGCTGATGAGTGCTTGCGCAGCGCTAAGGCCTTTTCTGCTTCTGACGCTGCCCCGCCAGGCAGTAGGCTGGGGGTGCACGAGAAGTTGGTAGGGGACGCGGCTGGGACAGCTGAGCCCAAGTGACCAAGGGCTATGCCAGAGCATAGGACGTGGTGCTGAGCAACGGAAGCTGGGCTGAGACGACGGAAGCGCGGATGTTCAGAGTGATGGCGTTTATCTTCCGAAGTAGCCGTTAGGAGGGCTGAAGCCCTGCTTTCCTTTCAATGGCTAAACATCGGCCTGCTGGTGGGAGGCAGTGAAGGAAGGCCTCATTTTGCATTGTTTGCGTGTGCAGCTCCTGCTTTACCTATGAAAGTGCCTTCCTCTCAAGCCATGTCTTGTCTCCCTTTTACCTTTCCTGGGCTCACTCTGGGGGCGGGGGTGTACGCGCGCGCGCGCGTGTGTGTGTGTTTGGGCATACGTGCTTTGCTGGTGAGGTGGGGCTAGCGAGGAGGAGGGGGGCGCCAGCAGGATCTGGAGAGAGCCAGGCTTGGAACTGCCAAGTGGGTAATATCTGTGAGCGCGGGCACGCCCAAAGGCCAGGCTCGCAGCGGAGGGAGCATGGGGCTGCGTGAGCCCGCAGGTACGTTCTGCCAGGAAGGTAGGGATGTGGGGTGTGGTGATGCTGAGTGAAGGCCAACGGTGTGACGGTGCTGCTTGGATGGTGGAAATTGGCCCTGAGGAGGAGGAATTTTCACTCCCAGGGCAGTGCTCCAGAGCTTGCGAGAGGGGAGATGCAGAGGAAGGTGAAGATGACGGGCGTGGCTGGGAGGTGGATTGTGATGCCGTTTCCACGGCAGCGACCTGAGTGCCTTGCGGCAGTGGTCAGGCAGACACTGTGACGTCATCAAGTGCATCTCAGACAGTCCAAAGTGGCCCGGCCAAGAGCTCAGGCAGTGGGAAGGGCTAGTAGAGGCAGGCGAAGCCAAGAGAGTTGGGCTGCTGCTTGTGAGGTCATGGCATGAGAGCAATGGGATTGGCCAGGAGCAGGCAGGTGTCATGAGGTCATCAAGGAGAGCAGCTGGGAAGGCTGCAGAGAAGACGAGCGGGCCCCTGGTGAGGCCCTGCCCCGGTCTGAAGTCAGCTGTACGTGAGATGGGAACCTCCGGGAGGTGACGTGAGAACCTCCGGGAGGTGACGTGAGAACTTGCGGGATGTGACAGAGGGCAGCGGGAGAAGAGAGCAGAAGTCTGGGCGGCAGGCAGCCTGTGTCCCAGCTGGGTCTGTCAGGCGGCTGCAGATGGGAGAAGTGGCCAAAGTGCAGAGAGGGGAGCGCTGGGGACCTTGTGGGCAGTCAAGTCTTGCAAGGCCAACACGGATGCCTTGGGTGATGGCATCAGTGATGCCACTGAAGCCCCGGAGGAGCTAGGCAACGCTATGCAAAGTACCGATTTTGGGTGGAAATGGAGAAAAGCTGAGAGCGTTGAGGAAGAAGTAATTTCTGAGGCGGGGGGGGCGATGAGTTGGGGAGGCCAGCGGGGCAGAGCAAGGGAGGGCTGAGGGTGAATGGCGGAAGGAGCAGCCTGTGGAAGAGGGGTGAGGAGGGGGGGCTGAAGGGGCCAGGTGCCCGTGGGGAGGGTGTGGTGAGTGCTGCTCTGGCCAAAGCCCGCGCCTGATGGCCGTGGTCTGTCCTGCTTCTTGTCCTGGTTTCAGCTGGGGTGGAGTTCTCTTCCGAGTAGTTCGTATGGCATTGTGGTTTAGATTTGTGCCGAGAAGAGTGTTGATAACGGGGATGTGTTTGTTCTTGCTGATGAGTGCTTGCGCAGCGCTAAGGCCTTTTCTGCTTCTGACGCTGCCCCGCCAGGCAGTAGGCTGGGGGTGCACGAGAAGTTGGTAGGGGACGCGGCTGGGACAGCTGAGCCCAAGTGACCAAGGGCTATGCCAGAGCATAGGACGTGGTGCTGAGCAACGGAAGCTGGGCTGAGACGACGGAAGCGCGGATGTTCAGAGTGATGGCGTTTATCTTCCGAAGTAGCCGTTAGGAGGGCTGAAGCCCTGCTTTCCTTTCAATGGCTAAACATCGGCCTGCTGGTGGGAGGCAGTGAAGGAAGGCCTCATTTTGCATTGTTTGCGTGTGCAGCTCCTGCTTTACCTATGAAAGTGCCTTCCTCTCAAGCCATGTCTTGTCTCCCTTTTACCTTTCCTGGGCTCACTCTGGGGGCGGGGGTGTACGCGCGCGCGCGCGCGCGTGTGTGTGTGTTTGGGCGTACGTGCTTTGCTGGTGAGGTGGGGCTAGCGAGGAGGAGGGGGGCGCCAGCAGGATCTGGAGAGAGCCAGGCTTGGAACTGCCAAGTGGGTAATATCTGTGAGCGCGGGCACGCCCAAAGGCCAGGCTCGCAGCGGAGGGAGCATGGGGCTGCGTGAGCCCGCAGGTACGTTCTGCCAGGAAGGTAGGGATGTGGGGTGTGGTGATGCTGAGTGAAGGCCAACGGTGTGACGGTGCTGCTTGGATGGTGGAAATTGGCCCTGAGGAGGAGGAATTTTCACTCCAGGGCAGTGCTCCAGAGCTTGCGAGAGGGGAGATGCAGAGGAAGGTGAAGATGACGGGCGTGGCTGGGAGGTGGATTGTGATGCCGTTTCCACGGCAGCGACCTGAGTGCCTTGCGGCAGTGGTCAGGCAGACACTGTGACGTCATCAAGTGCATCTCAGACAGTCCAAAGTGGCCCCGGCCAAGAGCTCAGGCAGTGGGAAGGGCTAGTAGAGGCAGGCGAAGCCAAGAGAGTTGGGCTGCTGCTTGTGAGGTCATGGCATGAGAGCAATGGGATTGGCCAGGAGCAGGCAGGTGTCATGAGGTCATCAAGGAGAGCAGCTGGGAAGGCTGCAGAGAAGACGAGCGGGCCCCTGGTGAGGCCCTGCCCCGGTCTGAAGTCAGCTGTACGTGAGATGGGAACCTCCGGGAGGTGACGTGAGAACTTGCGGGATGTGACAGAGGGCAGCGGGAGAAGAGAGCAGAAGTCTGGGCGGCAAGCAGCCTGTGTCCCAGCTGGGTCTGTCAGGCGGCTGCAGATGGGAGAAGTGGCCAAAGTGCAGAGAGGGGAGCGCTGGGGACCTTGTGGGCAGTCAAGTCTTGCAAGGCCAACACGGATGCCTTGGGTGATGGCATCAGTGATGCCACTGAAGCCCCGGAGGAGCTAGGCAACGCTATGCAAAGTACCGATTTTGGGTGGAAATGGAGAAAAGCTGAGAGCGTTGAGGAAGAAGTAATTTCTGAGGGGGGGGCGATGAGTTGGGAGGCCAGCGGGGCAGAGCAAGGGAGGGCTGAGGGTGAATGGCGGAAGGAGCAGCCTGTGGAAGAGGGGTGAGGAGGGGGGCTTGAAGGGGCCAGGTGCCCGTGGGGAGGGTGTGGTGAGTGCTGCTCTGGCCAAAGCCCGCGCCTGATGGCCGTGGTCTGTCCTGCTTCTTGTCCTGGTTTCAGCTGGGGTGGAGTTCTCTTCCGAGTAGTTCGTATGGCATTGTGGTTTAGATTTGTGCCGAGAAGAGTGTTGATAACGGGGATGTGTTTGTTCTTGCTGATGAGTGCTTGCGCAGCGCTAAGGCCTTTTCTGCTTCTGACGCTGCCCCGCCAGGCAGTAGGCTGGGGGTGCACGAGAAGTTGGTAGGGGACGCGGCTGGGACAGCTGAGCCCAAGTGACCAAGGGCTATGCCAGAGCATAGGACGTGGTGCTGAGCAACGGAAGCTGGGCTGAGACGACGGAAGCGCGGATGTTCAGAGTGATGGCGTTTATCTTCCGAAGTAGCCGTTAGGAGGGCTGAAGCCCTGCTTTCCTTTCAATGGCTAAACATCGGCCTGCTGGTGGGAGGCAGTGAAGGAAGGCCTCATTTTGCATTGTTTGCGTGTGCAGCTCCTGCTTTACCTATGAAAGTGCCTTCCTCTCAAGCCATGTCTTGTCTCCCTTTTACCTTTCCTGGGCTCACTCTGGGGGCGGGGGTGTACGCGCGCGCGCGCGCGCGTGTGTGTGTGTTTGGGCGTACGTGCTTTGCTGGTGAGGTGGGGCTAGCGAGGAGGAGGGGGGCGCCAGCAGGATCTGGAGAGAGCCAGGCTTGGAACTGCCAAGTGGGTAATATCTGTGAGCGCGGGCACGCCCAAAGGCCAGGCTCGCAGCGGAGGGAGCATGGGGCTGCGTGAGCCCGCAGGTACGTTCTGCCAGGAAGGTAGGGATGTGGGGTGTGGTGATGCTGAGTGAAGGCCAACGGTGTGACGGTGCTGCTTGGATGGTGGAAATTGGCCCTGAGGAGGAGGAATTTTCACTCCCAGGGCAGTGCTCCAGAGCTTGCGAGAGGGGAGATGCAGAGGAAGGTGAAGATGACGGGCGTGGCTGGGAGGTGGATTGTGATGCCGTTTCCACGGCAGCGACCTGAGTGCCTTGCGGCAGTGGTCAGGCAGACACTGTGACGTCATCAAGTGCATCTCAGACAGTCCAAAGTGGCCCGGCCAAGAGCTCAGGCAGTGGGAAGGGCTAGTAGAGGCAGGCGAAGCCAAGAGAGTTGGGCTGCTGCTTGTGAGGTCATGGCATGAGAGCAATGGGATTGGCCAGGAGCAGGCAGGTGTCATGAGGTCATCAAGGAGAGCAGCTGGGAAGGCTGCAGAGAAGACGAGCGGGCCCCTGGTGAGGCCCTGCCCCGGTCTGAAGTCAGCTGTACGTGAGATGGGAACCTCCGGGAGGTGACGTGAGAACTTGCGGGATGTGACAGAGGGCAGCGGGAGAAGAGAGCAGAAGTCTGGGCGGCAAGCAGCCTGTGTCCCAGCTGGGTCTGTCAGGCGGCTGCAGATGGGAGAAGTGGCCAAAGTGCAGAGAGGGGAGCGCTGGGGACCTTGTGGGCAGTCAAGTCTTGCAAGGCCAACACGGATGCCTTGGGTGATGGCATCAGTGATGCCACTGAAGCCCCGGAGGAGCTAGGCAACGCTATGCAAAGTACCGATTTTGGGTGGAAATGGAGAAAAGCTGAGAGCGTTGAGGAAGAAGTAATTTCTGAGGGGGGGGCGATGAGTTGGGGAGGCCAGCGGGGCAGAGCAAGGGAGGGCTGAGGGTGAATGGCGGAAGGAGCAGCCTGTGGAAGAGGGGTGAGGAGGGGGGCTGAAGGGGCCAGGTGCCCGTGGGGAGGGTGTGGTGAGTGCTGCTCTGGCCAAAGCCCGCGCCTGATGGCCGTGGTCTGTCCTGCTTCTTGTCCTGGTTTCAGCTGGGGTGGAGTTCTCTTCCGAGTAGTTCGTATGGCATTGTGGTTTAGATTTGTGCCGAGAAGAGTGTTGATAACGGGGATGTGTTTGTTCTTGCTGATGAGTGCTTGCGCAGCGCTAAGGCCTTTTCTGCTTCTGACGCTGCCCCGCCAGGCAGTAGGCTGGGGGTGCACGAGAAGTTGGTAGGGGACGCGGCTGGGACAGCTGAGCCCAAGTGACCAAGGGCTATGCCAGAGCATAGGACGTGGTGCTGAGCAACGGAAGCTGGGCTGAGACGACGGAAGCGCGGATGTTCAGAGTGATGGCGTTTATCTTCCGAAGTAGCCGTTAGGAGGGCTGAAGCCCTGCTTTCCTTTCAATGGCTAAACATCGGCCTGCTGGTGGGAGGCAGTGAAGGAAGGCCTCATTTTGCATTGTTTGCGTGTGCAGCTCCTGCTTTACCTATGAAAGTGCCTTCCTCTCAAGCCATGTCTTGTCTCCCTTTTACCTTTCCTGGGCTCACTCTGGGGGCGGGGGTGTACGCGCGCGCGCGCGCGCGCGTCTGTGTGTGTTTGGGCGTACGTGCTTTGCTGGTGAGGTGGGGCTAGCGAGGAGGAGGGGGGCGCCAGCAGGATCTGGAGAGAGCCAGGCTTGGAACTGCCAAGTGGGTAATATCTGTGAGCGCGGGCACGCCCAAAGGCCAGGCTCGCAGCGGAGGGAGCATGGGGCTGCGTGAGCCCGCAGGTACGTTCTGCCAGGAAGGTAGGGATGTGGGGTGTGGTGATGCTGAGTGAAGGCCAACGGTGTGACGGTGCTGCTTGGATGGTGGAAATTGGCCCTGAGGAGGAGGAATTTTCACTCCCAGGGCAGTGCTCCAGAGCTTGCGAGAGGGGAGATGCAGAGGAAGGTGAAGATGACGGGCGTGGCTGGGAGGTGGATTGTGATGCCGTTTCCACGGCAGCGACCTGAGTGCCTTGCGGCAGTGGTCAGGCAGACACTGTGACGTCATCAAGTGCATCTCAGACAGTCCAAAGTGGCCCGGCCAAGAGCTCAGGCAGTGGGAAGGGCTAGTAGAGGCAGGCGAAGCCAAGAGAGTTGGGCTGCTGCTTGTGAGGTCATGGCATGAGAGCAATGGGATTGGCCAGGAGCAGGCAGGTGTCATGAGGTCATCAAGGAGAGCAGCTGGGAAGGCTGCAGAGAAGACGAGCGGGCCCCTGGTGAGGCCCTGCCCCGGTCTGAAGTCAGCTGTACGTGAGATGGGAACCTCCGGGAGGTGACGTGAGAACCTCCGGGAGGTGATGTGAGAACTTGCGGGATGTGACAGAGGGCAGCGGGAGAAGAGAGCAGAAGTCTGGGCGGCAGGCAGCCTGTGTCCCAGCTGGGTCTGTCAGGCGGCTGCAGATGGGAGAAGTGGCCAAAGTGCAGAGAGGGGAGCGCTGGGGACCTTGTGGGCAGTCAAGTCTTGCAAGGCCAACACGGATGCCTTGGGTGATGGCATCAGTGATGCCACTGAAGCCCCGGAGGAGCTAGGCAACGCTATGCAAAGTACCGATTTTGGGTGGAAATGGAGAAAAGCTGAGAGCGTTGAGGAAGAAGTAATTTCTGAGGGGGGGGCGATGAGTTGGGGAGGCCAGCGGGGCAGAGCAAGGGAGGGCTGAGGGTGAATGGCGGAAGGAGCAGCCTGTGGAAGAGGGGTGAGGAGGGGGGCTGAAGGGGCCAGGTGCCCGTGGGGAGGGTGTGGTGAGTGCTGCTCTGGCCAAAGCCCGCGCCTGATGGCCGTGGTCTGTCCTGCTTCTTGTCCTGGTTTCAGCTGGGGTGGAGTTCTCTTCCGAGTAGTTCGTATGGCATTGTGGTTTAGATTTGTGCCGAGAAGAGTGTTGATAACGGGGATGTGTTTGTTCTTGCTGATGAGTGCTTGCGCAGCGCTAAGGCCTTTTCTGCTTCTGACGCTGCCCCGCCAGGCAGTAGGCTGGGGGTGCACGAGAAGTTGGTAGGGGACGCGGCTGGGACAGCTGAGCCCAAGTGACCAAGGGCTATGCCAGAGCATAGGACGTGGTGCTGAGCAACGGAAGCTGGGCTGAGACGACGGAAGCGCGGATGTTCAGAGTGATGGCGTTTATCTTCCGAAGTAGCCGTTAGGAGGGCTGAAGCCCTGCTTTCCTTTCAATGGCTAAACATCGGCCTGCTGGTGGGAGGCAGTGAAGGAAGGCCTCATTTTGCATTGTTTGCGTGTGCAGCTCCTGCTTTACCTATGAAAGTGCCTTCCTCTCAAGCCATGTCTTGCCTCCCTTTTACCTTTCCTGGGCTCACTCTGGGGGCGGGGGTGTACGCGCGCGCGCGCGCGCGTGTGTGTGTGTTTGGGCGTACGTGCTTTGCTGGTGAGGTGGGGCTAGCGAGGAGGAGGGGGGCGCCAGCAGGATCTGGAGAGAGCCAGGCTTGGAACTGCCAAGTGGGTAATATCTGTGAGCGCGGGCACGCCCAAAGGCCAGGCTCGCAGCGGAGGGAGCATGGGGCTGCGTGAGCCCGCAGGTACGTTCTGCCAGGAAGGTAGGGATGTGGGGTGTGGTGATGCTGAGTGAAGGCCAACGGTGTGACGGTGCTGCTTGGATGGTGGAAATTGGCCCTGAGGAGGAGGAATTTTCACTCCCAGGGCAGTGCTCCAGAGCTTGCGAGAGGGGAGATGCAGAGGAAGGTGAAGATGACGGGCGTGGCTGGGAGGTGGATTGTGATGCCGTTTCCACGGCAGCGACCTGAGTGCCTTGCGGCAGTGGTCAGGCAGACACTGTGACGTCATCAAGTGCATCTCAGACAGTCCAAAGTGGCCCGGCCAAGAGCTCAGGCAGTGGGAAGGGCTAGTAGAGGCAGGCGAAGCCAAGAGAGTTGGGCTGCTGCTTGTGAGGTCATGGCATGAGAGCAATGGGATTGGCCAGGAGCAGGCAGGTGTCATGAGGTCATCAAGGAGAGCAGCTGGGAAGGCTGCAGAGAAGACGAGCGGGCCCCTGGTGAGGCCCTGCCCCGGTCTGAAGTCAGCTGTACGTGAGATGGGAACCTCCGGGAGGTGACGTGAGAACCTCCGGGAGGTGATGTGAGAACTTGCGGGATGTGACAGAGGGCAGCGGGAGAAGAGAGCAGAAGTCTGGGCGGCAGGCAGCCTGTGTCCCAGCTGGGTCTGTCAGGCGGCTGCAGATGGGAGAAGTGGCCAAAGTGCAGAGAGGGGAGCGCTGGGGACCTTGTGGGCAGTCAAGTCTTGCAAGGCCAACACGGATGCCTTGGGTGATGGCATCAGTGATGCCACTGAAGCCCCGGAGGAGCTAGGCAACGCTATGCAAAGTACCGATTTTGGGTGGAAATGGAGAAAAGCTGAGAGCGTTGAGGAAGAAGTAATTTCTGAGGGGGGGCGATGAGTTGGGGAGGCCAGCGGGGCAGAGCAAGGGAGGGCTGAGGGTGAATGGCGGAAGGAGCAGCCTGTGGAAGAGGGGTGAGGAGGGGGGCTGAAGGGGCCAGGTGCCCGTGGGGAGGGTGTGGTGAGTGCTGCTCTGGCCAAAGCCCGCGCCTGATGGCCGTGGTCTGTCCTGCTTCTTGTCCTGGTTTCAGCTGGGGTGGAGTTCTCTTCCGAGTAGTTCGTATGGCATTGTGGTTTAGATTTGTGCCGAGAAGAGTGTTGATAACGGGGATGTGTTTGTTCTTGCTGATGAGTGCTTGCGCAGCGCTAAGGCCTTTTCTGCTTCTGACGCTGCCCCGCCAGGCAGTAGGCTGGGGGTGCACGAGAAGTTGGTAGGGGACGCGGCTGGGACAGCTGAGCCCAAGTGACCAAGGGCTATGCCAGAGCATAGGACGTGGTGCTGAGCAACGGAAGCTGGGCTGAGACGACGGAAGCGCGGATGTTCAGAGTGATGGCGTTTATCTTCCGAAGTAGCCGTTAGGAGGGCTGAAGCCCTGCTTTCCTTTCAATGGCTAAACATCGGCCTGCTGGTGGGAGGCAGTGAAGGAAGGCCTCATTTTGCATTGTTTGCGTGTGCAGCTCCTGCTTTACCTATGAAAGTGCCTTCCTCTCAAGCCATGTCTTGTCTCCCTTTTACCTTTCCTGGGCTCACTCTGGGGGCGGGGGTGTACGCGCGCGCGCGCGCGCGCGTGTGTGTGTGTTTGGGCGTACGTGCTTTGCTGGTGAGGTGGGGCTAGCGAGGAGGAGGGGGGCGCCAGCAGGATCTGGAGAGAGCCAGGCTTGGAACTGCCAAGTGGGTAATATCTGTGAGCGCGGGCACGCCCAAAGGCCAGGCTCGCAGCGGAGGGAGCATGGGGCTGCGTGAGCCCGCAGGTACGTTCTGCCAGGAAGGTAGGGATGTGGGGTGTGGTGATGCTGAGTGAAGGCCAACGGTGTGACGGTGCTGCTTGGATGGTGGAAATTGGCCCTGAGGAGGAGGAATTTTCACTCCCAGGGCAGTGCTCCAGAGCTTGCGAGAGGGGAGATGCAGAGGAAGGTGAAGATGACGGGCGTGGCTGGGAGGTGGATTGTGATGCCGTTTCCACGGCAGCGACCTGAGTGCCTTGCGGCAGTGGTCAGGCAGACACTGTGACGTCATCAAGTGCATCTCAGACAGTCCAAAGTGGCCCGGCCAAGAGCTCAGGCAGTGGGAAGGGCTAGTAGAGGCAGGCGAAGCCAAGAGAGTTGGGCTGCTGCTTGTGAGGTCATGGCATGAGAGCAATGGGATTGGCCAGGAGCAGGCAGGTGTCATGAGGTCATCAAGGAGAGCAGCTGGGAAGGCTGCAGAGAAGACGAGCGGGCCCCTGGTGAGGCCCTGCCCCGGTCTGAAGTCAGCTGTACGTGAGATGGGAACCTCCGGGAGGTGACGTGAGAACTTGCGGGATGTGACAGAGGGCAGCGGGAGAAGAGAGCAGAAGTCTGGGCGGCAAGCAGCCTGTGTCCCAGCTGGGTCTGTCAGGCGGCTGCAGATGGGAGAAGTGGCCAAAGTGCAGAGAGGGGAGCGCTGGGGACCTTGTGGGCAGTCAAGTCTTGCAAGGCCAACACGGATGCCTTGGGTGATGGCATCAGTGATGCCACTGAAGCCCCGGAGGAGCTAGGCAACGCTATGCAAAGTACCGATTTTGGGTGGAAATGGAGAAAAGCTGAGAGCGTTGAGGAAGAAGTAATTTCTGAGGGGGGGCGATGAGTTGGGGAGGCCAGCGGGGCAGAGCAAGGGAGGGCTGAGGGTGAATGGCGGAAGGAGCAGCCTGTGGAAGAGGGGTGAGGAGGGGGGCTGAAGGGGCCAGGTGCCCGTGGGGAGGGTGTGGTGAGTGCTGCTCTGGCCAAAGCCCGCGCCTGATGGCCGTGGTCTGTCCTGCTTCTTGTCCTGGTTTCAGCTGGGGTGGAGTTCTCTTCCGAGTAGTTCGTATGGCATTGTGGTTTAGATTTGTGCCGAGAAGAGTGTTGATAACGGGGATGTGTTTGTTCTTGCTGATGAGTGCTTGCGCAGCGCTAAGGCCTTTTCTGCTTCTGACGCTGCCCCGCCAGGCAGTAGGCTGGGGGTGCACGAGAAGTTGGTAGGGGACGCGGCTGGGACAGCTGAGCCCAAGTGACCAAGGGCTATGCCAGAGCATAGGACGTGGTGCTGAGCAACGGAAGCTGGGCTGAGACGACGGAAGCGCGGATGTTCAGAGTGATGGCGTTTATCTTCCGAAGTAGCCGTTAGGAGGGCTGAAGCCCTGCTTTCCTTTCAATGGCTAAACATCGGCCTGCTGGTGGGAGGCAGTGAAGGAAGGCCTCATTTTGCATTGTTTGCGTGTGCAGCTCCTGCTTTACCTATGAAAGTGCCTTCCTCTCAAGCCATGTCTTGTCTCCCTTTTACCTTTCCTGGGCTCACTCTGGGGGCGGGGGTGTACGCGCGCGCGCGCGCGCGTGTGTGTGTGTTTGGGCGTACGTGCTTTGCTGGTGAGGTGGGGCTAGCGAGGAGGAGGGGGGCGCCAGCAGGATCTGGAGAGAGCCAGGCTTGGAACTGCCAAGTGGGTAATATCTGTGAGCGCGGGCACGCCCAAAGGCCAGGCTCGCAGCGGAGGGAGCATGGGGCTGCGTGAGCCCGCAGGTACGTTCTGCCAGGAAGGTAGGGATGTGGGGTGTGGTGATGCTGAGTGAAGGCCAACGGTGTGACGGTGCTGCTTGGATGGTGGAAATTGGCCCTGAGGAGGAGGAATTTTCACTCCCAGGGCAGTGCTCCAGAGCTTGCGAGAGGGGAGATGCAGAGGAAGGTGAAGATGACGGGCGTGGCTGGGAGGTGGATTGTGATGCCGTTTCCACGGCAGCGACCTGAGTGCCTTGCGGCAGTGGTCAGGCAGACACTGTGACGTCATCAAGTGCATCTCAGACAGTCCAAAGTGGCCCGGCCAAGAGCTCAGGCAGTGGGAAGGGCTAGTAGAGGCAGGCGAAGCCAAGAGAGTTGGGCTGCTGCTTGTGAGGTCATGGCATGAGAGCAATGGGATTGGCCAGGAGCAGGCAGGTGTCATGAGGTCATCAAGGAGAGCAGCTGGGAAGGCTGCAGAGAAGACGAGCGGGCCCCTGGTGAGGCCCTGCCCCGGTCTGAAGTCAGCTGTACGTGAGATGGGAACCTCCGGGAGGTGACGTGAGAACCTCCGGGAGGTGATGTGAGAACTTGCGGGATGTGACAGAGGGCAGCGGGAGAAGAGAGCAGAAGTCTGGGCGGCAGGCAGCCTGTGTCCCAGCTGGGTCTGTCAGGCGGCTGCAGATGGGAGAAGTGGCCAAAGTGCAGAGAGGGGAGCGCTGGGGACCTTGTGGGCAGTCAAGTCTTGCAAGGCCAACACGGATGCCTTGGGTGATGGCATCAGTGATGCCACTGAAGCCCCGGAGGAGCTAGGCAACGCTATGCAAAGTACCGATTTTGGGTGGAAATGGAGAAAAGCTGAGAGCGTTGAGGAAGAAGTAATTTCTGAGGGGGGGCGATGAGTTGGGGAGGCCAGCGGGGCAGAGCAAGGGAGGGCTGAGGGTGAATGGCGGAAGGAGCAGCCTGTGGAAGAGGGGTGAGGAGGGGGGCTGAAGGGGCCAGGTGCCCGTGGGGAGGGTGTGGTGAGTGCTGCTCTGGCCAAAGCCCGCGCCTGATGGCCGTGGTCTGTCCTGCTTCTTGTCCTGGTTTCAGCTGGGGTGGAGTTCTCTTCCGAGTAGTTCGTATGGCATTGTGGTTTAGATTTGTGCCGAGAAGAGTGTTGATAACGGGGATGTGTTTGTTCTTGCTGATGAGTGCTTGCGCAGCGCTAAGGCCTTTTCTGCTTCTGACGCTGCCCCGCCAGGCAGTAGGCTGGGGGTGCACGAGAAGTTGGTAGGGGACGCGGCTGGGACAGCTGAGCCCAAGTGACCAAGGGCTATGCCAGAGCATAGGACGTGGTGCTGAGCAACGGAAGCTGGGCTGAGACGACGGAAGCGCGGATGTTCAGAGTGATGGCGTTTATCTTCCGAAGTAGCCGTTAGGAGGGCTGAAGCCCTGCTTTCCTTTCAATGGCTAAACATCGGCCTGCTGGTGGGAGGCAGTGAAGGAAGGCCTCATTTTGCATTGTTTGCGTGTGCAGCTCCTGCTTTACCTATGAAAGTGCCTTCCTCTCAAGCCATGTCTTGCCTCCCTTTTACCTTTCCTGGGCTCACTCTGGGGGCGGGGGTGTACGCGCGCGCGCGCGCGCGTGTGTGTGTGTTTGGGCGTACGTGCTTTGCTGGTGAGGTGGGGCTAGCGAGGAGGAGGGGGGCGCCAGCAGGATCTGGAGAGAGCCAGGCTTGGAACTGCCAAGTGGGTAATATCTGTGAGCGCGGGCACGCCCAAAGGCCAGGCTCGCAGCGGAGGGAGCATGGGGCTGCGTGAGCCCGCAGGTACGTTCTGCCAGGAAGGTAGGGATGTGGGGTGTGGTGATGCTGAGTGAAGGCCAACGGTGTGACGGTGCTGCTTGGATGGTGGAAATTGGCCCTGAGGAGGAGGAATTTTCACTCCCAGGGCAGTGCTCCAGAGCTTGCGAGAGGGGAGATGCAGAGGAAGGTGAAGATGACGGGCGTGGCTGGGAGGTGGATTGTGATGCCGTTTCCACGGCAGCGACCTGAGTGCCTTGCGGCAGTGGTCAGGCAGACACTGTGACGTCATCAAGTGCATCTCAGACAGTCCAAAGTGGCCCGGCCAAGAGCTCAGGCAGTGGGAAGGGCTAGTAGAGGCAGGCGAAGCCAAGAGAGTTGGGCTGCTGCTTGTGAGGTCATGGCATGAGAGCAATGGGATTGGCCAGGAGCAGGCAGGTGTCATGAGGTCATCAAGGAGAGCAGCTGGGAAGGCTGCAGAGAAGACGAGCGGGCCCCTGGTGAGGCCCTGCCCCGGTCTGAAGTCAGCTGTACGTGAGATGGGAACCTCCGGGAGGTGACGTGAGAACCTCCGGGAGGTGATGTGAGAACTTGCGGGATGTGACAGAGGGCAGCGGGAGAAGAGAGCAGAAGTCTGGGCGGCAGGCAGCCTGTGTCCCAGCTGGGTCTGTCAGGCGGCTGCAGATGGGAGAAGTGGCCAAAGTGCAGAGAGGGGAGCGCTGGGGACCTTGTGGGCAGTCAAGTCTTGCAAGGCCAACACGGATGCCTTGGGTGATGGCATCAGTGATGCCACTGAAGCCCCGGAGGAGCTAGGCAACGCTATGCAAAGTACCGATTTTGGGTGGAAATGGAGAAAAGCTGAGAGCGTTGAGGAAGAAGTAATTTCTGAGGGGGGGCGATGAGTTGGGGAGGCCAGCGGGGCAGAGCAAGGGAGGGCTGAGGGTGAATGGCGGAAGGAGCAGCCTGTGGAAGAGGGGTGAGGAGGGGGGCTGAAGGGGCCAGGTGCCCGTGGGGAGGGTGTGGTGAGTGCTGCTCTGGCCAAAGCCCGCGCCTGATGGCCGTGGTCTGTCCTGCTTCTTGTCCTGGTTTCAGCTGGGGTGGAGTTCTCTTCCGAGTAGTTCGTATGGCATTGTGGTTTAGATTTGTGCCGAGAAGAGTGTTGATAACGGGGATGTGTTTGTTCTTGCTGATGAGTGCTTGCGCAGCGCTAAGGCCTTTTCTGCTTCTGACGCTGCCCCGCCAGGCAGTAGGCTGGGGGTGCACGAGAAGTTGGTAGGGGACGCGGCTGGGACAGCTGAGCCCAAGTGACCAAGGGCTATGCCAGAGCATAGGACGTGGTGCTGAGCAACGGAAGCTGGGCTGAGACGACGGAAGCGCGGATGTTCAGAGTGATGGCGTTTATCTTCCGAAGTAGCCGTTAGGAGGGCTGAAGCCCTGCTTTCCTTTCAATGGCTAAACATCGGCCTGCTGGTGGGAGGCAGTGAAGGAAGGCCTCATTTTGCATTGTTTGCGTGTGCAGCTCCTGCTTTACCTATGAAAGTGCCTTCCTCTCAAGCCATGTCTTGTCTCCCTTTTACCTTTCCTGGGCTCACTCTGGGGGCGGGGGTGTACGCGCGCGCGCGCGCGCGTGTGTGTGTGTTTGGGCGTACGTGCTTTGCTGGTGAGGTGGGGCTAGCGAGGAGGAGGGGGGCGCCAGCAGGATCTGGAGAGAGCCAGGCTTGGAACTGCCAAGTGGGTAATATCTGTGAGCGCGGGCACGCCCAAAGGCCAGGCTCGCAGCGGAGGGAGCATGGGGCTGCGTGAGCCCGCAGGTACGTTCTGCCAGGAAGGTAGGGATGTGGGGTGTGGTGATGCTGAGTGAAGGCCAACGGTGTGACGGTGCTGCTTGGATGGTGGAAATTGGCCCTGAGGAGGAGGAATTTTCACTCCCAGGGCAGTGCTCCAGAGCTTGCGAGAGGGGAGATGCAGAGGAAGGTGAAGATGACGGGCGTGGCTGGGAGGTGGATTGTGATGCCGTTTCCACGGCAGCGACCTGAGTGCCTTGCGGCAGTGGTCAGGCAGACACTGTGACGTCATCAAGTGCATCTCAGACAGTCCAAAGTGGCCCGGCCAAGAGCTCAGGCAGTGGGAAGGGCTAGTAGAGGCAGGCGAAGCCAAGAGAGTTGGGCTGCTGCTTGTGAGGTCATGGCATGAGAGCAATGGGATTGGCCAGGAGCAGGCAGGTGTCATGAGGTCATCAAGGAGAGCAGCTGGGAAGGCTGCAGAGAAGACGAGCGGGCCCCTGGTGAGGCCCTGCCCCGGTCTGAAGTCAGCTGTACGTGAGATGGGAACCTCCGGGAGGTGACGTGAGAACTTGCGGGATGTGACAGAGGGCAGCGGGAGAAGAGAGCAGAAGTCTGGGCGGCAAGCAGCCTGTGTCCCAGCTGGGTCTGTCAGGCGGCTGCAGATGGGAGAAGTGGCCAAAGTGCAGAGAGGGGAGCGCTGGGGACCTTGTGGGCAGTCAAGTCTTGCAAGGCCAACACGGATGCCTTGGGTGATGGCATCAGTGATGCCACTGAAGCCCCGGAGGAGCTAGGCAACGCTATGCAAAGTACCGATTTTGGGTGGAAATGGAGAAAAGCTGAGAGCGTTGAGGAAGAAGTAATTTCTGAGGGGGGGCGATGAGTTGGGGAGGCCAGCGGGGCAGAGCAAGGGAGGGCTGAGGGTGAATGGCGGAAGGAGCAGCCTGTGGAAGAGGGGTGAGGAGGGGGGCTGAAGGGGCCAGGTGCCCGTGGGGAGGGTGTGGTGAGTGCTGCTCTGGCCAAAGCCCGCGCCTGATGGCCGTGGTCTGTCCTGCTTCTTGTCCTGGTTTCAGCTGGGGTGGAGTTCTCTTCCGAGTAGTTCGTATGGCATTGTGGTTTAGATTTGTGCCGAGAAGAGTGTTGATAACGGGGATGTGTTTGTTCTTGCTGATGAGTGCTTGCGCAGCGCTAAGGCCTTTTCTGCTTCTGACGCTGCCCCGCCAGGCAGTAGGCTGGGGGTGCACGAGAAGTTGGTAGGGGACGCGGCTGGGACAGCTGAGCCCAAGTGACCAAGGGCTATGCCAGAGCATAGGACGTGGTGCTGAGCAACGGAAGCTGGGCTGAGACGACGGAAGCGCGGATGTTCAGAGTGATGGCGTTTATCTTCCGAAGTAGCCGTTAGGAGGGCTGAAGCCCTGCTTTCCTTTCAATGGCTAAACATCGGCCTGCTGGTGGGAGGCAGTGAAGGAAGGCCTCATTTTGCATTGTTTGCGTGTGCAGCTCCTGCTTTACCTATGAAAGTGCCTTCCTCTCAAGCCATGTCTTGTCTCCCTTTTACCTTTCCTGGGCTCACTCTGGGGGCGGGGGTGTACGCGCGCGCGCGCGCGCGTGTGTGTGTGTTTGGGCGTACGTGCTTTGCTGGTGAGGTGGGGCTAGCGAGGAGGAGGGGGGCGCCAGCAGGATCTGGAGAGAGCCAGGCTTGGAACTGCCAAGTGGGTAATATCTGTGAGCGCGGGCACGCCCAAAGGCCAGGCTCGCAGCGGAGGGAGCATGGGGCTGCGTGAGCCCGCAGGTACGTTCTGCCAGGAAGGTAGGGATGTGGGGTGTGGTGATGCTGAGTGAAGGCCAACGGTGTGACGGTGCTGCTTGGATGGTGGAAATTGGCCCTGAGGAGGAGGAATTTTCACTCCCAGGGCAGTGCTCCAGAGCTTGCGAGAGGGGAGATGCAGAGGAAGGTGAAGATGACGGGCGTGGCTGGGAGGTGGATTGTGATGCCGTTTCCACGGCAGCGACCTGAGTGCCTTGCGGCAGTGGTCAGGCAGACACTGTGACGTCATCAAGTGCATCTCAGACAGTCCAAAGTGGCCCGGCCAAGAGCTCAGGCAGTGGGAAGGGCTAGTAGAGGCAGGCGAAGCCAAGAGAGTTGGGCTGCTGCTTGTGAGGTCATGGCATGAGAGCAATGGGATTGGCCAGGAGCAGGCAGGTGTCATGAGGTCATCAAGGAGAGCAGCTGGGAAGGCTGCAGAGAAGACGAGCGGGCCCCTGGTGAGGCCCTGCCCCGGTCTGAAGTCAGCTGTACGTGAGATGGGAACCTCCGGGAGGTGACGTGAGAACCTCCGGGAGGTGACGTGAGAACTTGCGGGATGTGACAGAGGGCAGCGGGAGAAGAGAGCAGAAGTCTGGGCGGCAGGCAGCCTGTGTCCCAGCTGGGTCTGTCAGGCGGCTGCAGATGGGAGAAGTGGCCAAAGTGCAGAGAGGGGAGCGCTGGGGACCTTGTGGGCAGTCAAGTCTTGCAAGGCCAACACGGATGCCTTGGGTGATGGCATCAGTGATGCCACTGAAGCCCCGGAGGAGCTAGGCAACGCTATGCAAAGTACCGATTTTGGGTGGAAATGGAGAAAAGCTGAGAGCGTTGAGGAAGAAGTAATTTCTGAGGGGGGGCGATGAGTTGGGGAGGCCAGCGGGGCAGAGCAAGGGAGGGCTGAGGGTGAATGGCGGAAGGAGCAGCCTGTGGAAGAGGGGTGAGGAGGGGGGCTGAAGGGGCCAGGTGCCCGTGGGGAGGGTGTGGTGAGTGCTGCTCTGGCCAAAGCCCGCGCCTGATGGCCGTGGTCTGTCCTGCTTCTTGTCCTGGTTTCAGCTGGGGTGGAGTTCTCTTCCGAGTAGTTCGTATGGCATTGTGGTTTAGATTTGTGCCGAGAAGAGTGTTGATAACGGGGATGTGTTTGTTCTTGCTGATGAGTGCTTGCGCAGCGCTAAGGCCTTTTCTGCTTCTGACGCTGCCCCGCCAGGCAGTAGGCTGGGGGTGCACGAGAAGTTGGTAGGGGACGCGGCTGGGACAGCTGAGCCCAAGTGACCAAGGGCTATGCCAGAGCATAGGACGTGGTGCTGAGCAACGGAAGCTGGGCTGAGACGACGGAAGCGCGGATGTTCAGAGTGATGGCGTTTATCTTCCGAAGTAGCCGTTAGGAGGGCTGAAGCCCTGCTTTCCTTTCAATGGCTAAACATCGGCCTGCTGGTGGGAGGCAGTGAAGGAAGGCCTCATTTTGCATTGTTTGCGTGTGCAGCTCCTGCTTTACCTATGAAAGTGCCTTCCTCTCAAGCCATGTCTTGCCTCCCTTTTACCTTTCCTGGGCTCACTCTGGGGGCGGGGGTGTACGCGCGCGCGCGCGCGCGTGTGTGTGTGTTTGGGCGTACGTGCTTTGCTGGTGAGGTGGGGCTAGCGAGGAGGAGGGGGGCGCCAGCAGGATCTGGAGAGAGCCAGGCTTGGAACTGCCAAGTGGGTAATATCTGTGAGCGCGGGCACGCCCAAAGGCCAGGCTCGCAGCGGAGGGAGCATGGGGCTGCGTGAGCCCGCAGGTACGTTCTGCCAGGAAGGTAGGGATGTGGGGTGTGGTGATGCTGAGTGAAGGCCAACGGTGTGACGGTGCTGCTTGGATGGTGGAAATTGGCCCTGAGGAGGAGGAATTTTCACTCCCAGGGCAGTGCTCCAGAGCTTGCGAGAGGGGAGATGCAGAGGAAGGTGAAGATGACGGGCGTGGCTGGGAGGTGGATTGTGATGCCGTTTCCACGGCAGCGACCTGAGTGCCTTGCGGCAGTGGTCAGGCAGACACTGTGACGTCATCAAGTGCATCTCAGACAGTCCAAAGTGGCCCGGCCAAGAGCTCAGGCAGTGGGAAGGGCTAGTAGAGGCAGGCGAAGCCAAGAGAGTTGGGCTGCTGCTTGTGAGGTCATGGCATGAGAGCAATGGGATTGGCCAGGAGCAGGCAGGTGTCATGAGGTCATCAAGGAGAGCAGCTGGGAAGGCTGCAGAGAAGACGAGCGGGCCCCTGGTGAGGCCCTGCCCCGGTCTGAAGTCAGCTGTACGTGAGATGGGAACCTCCGGGAGGTGACGTGAGAACTTGCGGGATGTGACAGAGGGCAGCGGGAGAAGAGAGCAGAAGTCTGGGCGGCAGGCAGCCTGTGTCCCAGCTGGGTCTGTCAGGCGGCTGCAGATGGGAGAAGTGGCCAAAGTGCAGAGAGGGGAGCGCTGGGGACCTTGTGGGCAGTCAAGTCTTGCAAGGCCAACACGGATGCCTTGGGTGATGGCATCAGTGATGCCACTGAAGCCCCGGAGGAGCTAGGCAACGCTATGCAAAGTACCGATTTTGGGTGGAAATGGAGAAAAGCTGAGAGCGTTGAGGAAGAAGTAATTTCTGAGGGGGGGCGATGAGTTGGGGAGGCCAGCGGGGCAGAGCAAGGGAGGGCTGAGGGTGAATGGCGGAAGGAGCAGCCTGTGGAAGAGGGGTGAGGAGGGGGGCTGAAGGGGCCAGGTGCCCGTGGGGAGGGTGTGGTGAGTGCTGCTCTGGCCAAAGCCCGCGCCTGATGGCCGTGGTCTGTCCTGCTTCTTGTCCTGGTTTCAGCTGGGGTGGAGTTCTCTTCCGAGTAGTTCGTATGGCATTGTGGTTTAGATTTGTGCCGAGAAGAGTGTTGATAACGGGGATGTGTTTGTTCTTGCTGATGAGCGCTTGCGCAGCGCTGAGGCCTTTTCTGCTTCTGACGCTGCCCCGCCAGGCAGTAGGCTGGGGGTGCACGAGAAGTTGGTAGGGGACGCGGCTGGGACAGCTGAGCCCAAGTGACCAAGGGCTATGCCAGAGCATAGGACGTGGTGCTGAGCAACGGAAGCTGGGCTGAGACGACGGAAGCGCGGATGTTCAGAGTGATGGCGTTTATCTTCCGAAGTAGCCGTTAGGAGGGCTGAAGCCCTGCTTTCCTTTCAATGGCTAAACATCGGCCTGCTGGTGGGAGGCAGTGAAGGAAGGCCTCATTTTGCATTGTTTGCGTGTGCAGCTCCTGCTTTACCTATGAAAGTGCCTTCCTCTCAAGCCATGTCTTGTCTCCCTTTTACCTTTCCTGGGCTCACTCTGGGGGCGGGGGTGTACGCGCACGCGCGCGCGCGTGTGTGTGTGTTTGGGCGTACGTGCTTTGCTGGTGAGGTGGGGCTAGCGAGGAGGAGGGGGGCGCCAGCAGGATCTGGAGAGAGCCAGGCTTGGAACTGCCAAGTGGGTAATATCTGTGAGCGCGGGCACGCCCAAAGGCCAGGCTCGCAGCGGAGGGAGCATGGGGCTGCGTGAGCCCGCAGGTACGTTCTGCCAGGAAGGTAGGGATGTGGGGTGTGGTGATGCTGAGTGAAGGCCAACGGTGTGACGGTGCTGCTTGGATGGTGGAAATTGGCCCTGAGGAGGAGGAATTTTCACTCCCAGGGCAGTGCTCCAGAGCTTGCGAGAGGGGAGATGCAGAGGAAGGTGAAGATGACGGGCGTGGCTGGGAGGTGGATTGTGATGCCGTTTCCACGGCAGCGACCTGAGTGCCTTGCGGCAGTGGTCAGGCAGACACTGTGACGTCATCAAGTGCATCTCAGACAGTCCAAAGTGGCCCGGCCAAGAGCTCAGGCAGTGGGAAGGGCTAGTAGAGGCAGGCGAAGCCAAGAGAGTTGGGCTGCTGCTTGTGAGGTCATGGCATGAGAGCAATGGGATTGGCCAGGAGCAGGCAGGTGTCATGAGGTCATCAAGGAGAGCAGCTGGGAAGGCTGCAGAGAAGACGAGCGGGCCCCTGGTGAGGCCCTGCCCCGGTCTGAAGTCAGCTGTACGTGAGATGGGAACCTCCGGGAGGTGACGTGAGAACCTCCGGGAGGTGATGTGAGAACTTGCGGGATGTGACAGAGGGCAGCGGGAGAAGAGAGCAGAAGTCTGGGCGGCAGGCAGCCTGTGTCCCAGCTGGGTCTGTCAGGCGGCTGCAGATGGGAGAAGTGGCCAAAGTGCAGAGAGGGGAGCGCTGGGGACCTTGTGGGCAGTCAAGTCTTGCAAGGCCAACACGGATGCCTTGGGTGATGGCATCAGTGATGCCACTGAAGCCCCGGAGGAGCTAGGCAACGCTATGCAAAGTACCGATTTTGGGTGGAAATGGAGAAAAGCTGAGAGCGTTGAGGAAGAAGTAATTTCTGAGGGGGGGCGATGAGTTGGGGAGGCCAGCGGGGCAGAGCAAGGGAGGGCTGAGGGTGAATGGCGGAAGGAGCAGCCTGTGGAAGAGGGGTGAGGAGGGGGGCTGAAGGGGCCAGGTGCCCGTGGGGAGGGTGTGGTGAGTGCTGCTCTGGCCAAAGCCCGCGCCTGATGGCCGTGGTCTGTCCTGCTTCTTGTCCTGGTTTCAGCTGGGGTGGAGTTCTCTTCCGAGTAGTTCGTATGGCATTGTGGTTTAGATTTGTGCCGAGAAGAGTGTTGATAACGGGGATGTGTTTGTTCTTGCTGATGAGTGCTTGCGCAGCGCTAAGGCCTTTTCTGCTTCTGACGCTGCCCCGCCAGGCAGTAGGCTGGGGGTGCACGAGAAGTTGGTAGGGGACGCGGCTGGGACAGCTGAGCCCAAGTGACCAAGGGCTATGCCAGAGCATAGGACGTGGTGCTGAGCAACGGAAGCTGGGCTGAGACGACGGAAGCGCGGATGTTCAGAGTGATGGCGTTTATCTTCCGAAGTAGCCGTTAGGAGGGCTGAAGCCCTGCTTTCCTTTCAATGGCTAAACATCGGCCTGCTGGTGGGAGGCAGTGAAGGAAGGCCTCATTTTGCATTGTTTGCGTGTGCAGCTCCTGCTTTACCTATGAAAGTGCCTTCCTCTCAAGCCATGTCTTGCCTCCCTTTTACCTTTCCTGGGCTCACTCTGGGGGCGGGGGTGTACGCGCGCGCGCGCGCGCGTGTGTGTGTGTTTGGGCGTACGTGCTTTGCTGGTGAGGTGGGGCTAGCGAGGAGGAGGGGGGCGCCAGCAGGATCTGGAGAGAGCCAGGCTTGGAACTGCCAAGTGGGTAATATCTGTGAGCGCGGGCACGCCCAAAGGCCAGGCTCGCAGCGGAGGGAGCATGGGGCTGCGTGAGCCCGCAGGTACGTTCTGCCAGGAAGGTAGGGATGTGGGGTGTGGTGATGCTGAGTGAAGGCCAACGGTGTGACGGTGCTGCTTGGATGGTGGAAATTGGCCCTGAGGAGGAGGAATTTTCACTCCCAGGGCAGTGCTCCAGAGCTTGCGAGAGGGGAGATGCAGAGGAAGGTGAAGATGACGGGCGTGGCTGGGAGGTGGATTGTGATGCCGTTTCCACGGCAGCGACCTGAGTGCCTTGCGGCAGTGGTCAGGCAGACACTGTGACGTCATCAAGTGCATCTCAGACAGTCCAAAGTGGCCCGGCCAAGAGCTCAGGCAGTGGGAAGGGCTAGTAGAGGCAGGCGAAGCCAAGAGAGTTGGGCTGCTGCTTGTGAGGTCATGGCATGAGAGCAATGGGATTGGCCAGGAGCAGGCAGGTGTCATGAGGTCATCAAGGAGAGCAGCTGGGAAGGCTGCAGAGAAGACGAGCGGGCCCCTGGTGAGGCCCTGCCCCGGTCTGAAGTCAGCTGTACGTGAGATGGGAACCTCCGGGAGGTGACGTGAGAACTTGCGGGATGTGACAGAGGGCAGCGGGAGAAGAGAGCAGAAGTCTGGGCGGCAAGCAGCCTGTGTCCCAGCTGGGTCTGTCAGGCGGCTGCAGATGGGAGAAGTGGCCAAAGTGCAGAGAGGGGAGCGCTGGGGACCTTGTGGGCAGTCAAGTCTTGCAAGGCCAACACGGATGCCTTGGGTGATGGCATCAGTGATGCCACTGAAGCCCCGGAGGAGCTAGGCAACGCTATGCAAAGTACCGATTTTGGGTGGAAATGGAGAAAAGCTGAGAGCGTTGAGGAAGAAGTAATTTCTGAGGGGGGGCGATGAGTTGGGGAGGCCAGCGGGGCAGAGCAAGGGAGGGCTGAGGGTGAATGGCGGAAGGAGCAGCCTGTGGAAGAGGGGTGAGGAGGGGGGCTGAAGGGGCCAGGTGCCCGTGGGGAGGGTGTGGTGAGTGCTGCTCTGGCCAAAGCCCGCGCCTGATGGCCGTGGTCTGTCCTGCTTCTTGTCCTGGTTTCAGCTGGGGTGGAGTTCTCTTCCGAGTAGTTTGTATGGCATTGTGGTTTAGATTTGTGCCGAGAAGAGTGTTGATAACGGGGATGTGTTTGTTCTTGCTGATGAGTGCTTGCGCAGCGCTAAGGCCTTTTCTGCTTCTGACGCTGCCCCGCCAGGCAGTAGGCTGGGGGTGCACGAGAAGTTGGTAGGGGACGCGGCTGGGACAGCTGAGCCCAAGTGACCAAGGGCTATGCCAGAGCATAGGACGTGGTGCTGAGCAACGGAAGCTGGGCTGAGACGACGGAAGCGCGGATGTTCAGAGTGATGGCGTTTATCTTCCGAAGTAGCCGTTAGGAGGGCTGAAGCCCTGCTTTCCTTTCAATGGCTAAACATCGGCCTGCTGGTGGGAGGCAGCGAAGGAAGGCCTCATTTTGCATTGTTTGCGTGTGCAGCTCCTGCTTTACCTATGAAAGTGCCTTCCTCTCAAGCCATGTCTTGTCTCCCTTTTACCTTTCCTGGGCTCACTCTGGGGGCGGGGGTGTACGCGCGCGCGCGCGCGCGTGTGTGTGTGTTTGGGCGTACGTGCTTTGCTGGTGAGGTGGGGCTAGCGAGGAGGAGGGGGGCGCCAGCAGGATCTGGAGAGAGCCAGGCTTGGAACTGCCAAGTGGGTAATATCTGTGAGCGCGGGCACGCCCAAAGGCCAGGCTCGCAGCGGAGGGAGCATGGGGCTGCGTGAGCCCGCAGGTACGTTCTGCCAGGAAGGTAGGGATGTGGGGTGTGGTGATGCTGAGTGAAGGCCAACGGTGTGACGGTGCTGCTTGGATGGTGGAAATTGGCCCTGAGGAGGAGGAATTTTCACTCCCAGGGCAGTGCTCCAGAGCTTGCGAGAGGGGAGATGCAGAGGAAGGTGAAGATGACGGGCGTGGCTGGGAGGTGGATTGTGATGCCGTTTCCACGGCAGCGACCTGAGTGCCTTGCGGCAGTGGTCAGGCAGACACTGTGACGTCATCAAGTGCATCTCAGACAGTCCAAAGTGGCCCGGCCAAGAGCTCAGGCAGTGGGAAGGGCTAGTAGAGGCAGGCGAAGCCAAGAGAGTTGGGCTGCTGCTTGTGAGGTCATGGCATGAGAGCAATGGGATTGGCCAGGAGCAGGCAGGTGTCATGAGGTCATCAAGGAGAGCAGCTGGGAAGGCTGCAGAGAAGACGAGCGGGCCCCTGGTGAGGCCCTGCCCCGGTCTGAAGTCAGCTGTACGTGAGATGGGAACCTCCGGGAGGTGACGTGAGAACCTCCGGGAGGTGACGTGAGAACTTGCGGGATGTGACAGAGGGCAGCGGGAGAAGAGAGCAGAAGTCTGGGCGGCAGGCAGCCTGTGTCCCAGCTGGGTCTGTCAGGCGGCTGCAGATGGGAGAAGTGGCCAAAGTGCAGAGAGGGGAGCGCTGGGGACCTTGTGGGCAGTCAAGTCTTGCAAGGCCAACACGGATGCCTTGGGTGATGGCATCAGTGATGCCACTGAAGCCCCGGAGGAGCTAGGCAACGCTATGCAAAGTACCGATTTTGGGTGGAAATGGAGAAAAGCTGAGAGCGTTGAGGAAGAAGTAATTTCTGAGGGGGGGCGATGAGTTGGGGAGGCCAGCGGGGCAGAGCAAGGGAGGGCTGAGGGTGAATGGCGGAAGGAGCAGCCTGTGGAAGAGGGGTGAGGAGGGGGGCTGAAGGGGCCAGGTGCCCGTGGGGAGGGTGTGGTGAGTGCTGCTCTGGCCAAAGCCCGCGCCTGATGGCCGTGGTCTGTCCTGCTTCTTGTCCTGGTTTCAGCTGGGGTGGAGTTCTCTTCCGAGTAGTTCGTATGGCATTGTGGTTTAGATTTGTGCCGAGAAGAGTGTTGATAACGGGGATGTGTTTGTTCTTGCTGATGAGTGCTTGCGCAGCGCTAAGGCCTTTTCTGCTTCTGACGCTGCCCCGCCAGGCAGTAGGCTGGGGGTGCACGAGAAGTTGGTAGGGGACGCGGCTGGGACAGCTGAGCCCAAGTGACCAAGGGCTATGCCAGAGCATAGGACGTGGTGCTGAGCAACGGAAGCTGGGCTGAGACGACGGAAGCGCGGATGTTCAGAGTGATGGCGTTTATCTTCCGAAGTAGCCGTTAGGAGGGCTGAAGCCCTGCTTTCCTTTCAATGGCTAAACATCGGCCTGCTGGTGGGAGGCAGTGAAGGAAGGCCTCATTTTGCATTGTTTGCGTGTGCAGCTCCTGCTTTACCTATGAAAGTGCCTTCCTCTCAAGCCATGTCTTGCCTCCCTTTTACCTTTCCTGGGCTCACTCTGGGGGCGGGGGTGTACGCGCGCGCGCGCGCGCGTGTGTGTGTGTTTGGGCGTACGTGCTTTGCTGGTGAGGTGGGGCTAGCGAGGAGGAGGGGGGCGCCAGCAGGATCTGGAGAGAGCCAGGCTTGGAACTGCCAAGTGGGTAATATCTGTGAGCGCGGGCACGCCCAAAGGCCAGGCTCGCAGCGGAGGGAGCATGGGGCTGCGTGAGCCCGCAGGTACGTTCTGCCAGGAAGGTAGGGATGTGGGGTGTGGTGATGCTGAGTGAAGGCCAACGGTGTGACGGTGCTGCTTGGATGGTGGAAATTGGCCCTGAGGAGGAGGAATTTTCACTCCCAGGGCAGTGCTCCAGAGCTTGCGAGAGGGGAGATGCAGAGGAAGGTGAAGATGACGGGCGTGGCTGGGAGGTGGATTGTGATGCCGTTTCCACGGCAGCGACCTGAGTGCCTTGCGGCAGTGGTCAGGCAGACACTGTGACGTCATCAAGTGCATCTCAGACAGTCCAAAGTGGCCCGGCCAAGAGCTCAGGCAGTGGGAAGGGCTAGTAGAGGCAGGCGAAGCCAAGAGAGTTGGGCTGCTGCTTGTGAGGTCATGGCATGAGAGCAATGGGATTGGCCAGGAGCAGGCAGGTGTCATGAGGTCATCAAGGAGAGCAGCTGGGAAGGCTGCAGAGAAGACGAGCGGGCCCCTGGTGAGGCCCTGCCCCGGTCTGAAGTCAGCTGTACGTGAGATGGGAACCTCCGGGAGGTGACGTGAGAACTTGCGGGATGTGACAGAGGGCAGCGGGAGAAGAGAGCAGAAGTCTGGGCGGCAAGCAGCCTGTGTCCCAGCTGGGTCTGTCAGGCGGCTGCAGATGGGAGAAGTGGCCAAAGTGCAGAGAGGGGAGCGCTGGGGACCTTGTGGGCAGTCAAGTCTTGCAAGGCCAACACGGATGCCTTGGGTGATGGCATCAGTGATGCCACTGAAGCCCCGGAGGAGCTAGGCAACGCTATGCAAAGTACCGATTTTGGGTGGAAATGGAGAAAAGCTGAGAGCGTTGAGGAAGAAGTAATTTCTGAGGGGGGGGCGATGAGTTGGGGAGGCCAGCGGGGCAGAGCAAGGGAGGGCTGAGGGTGAATGGCGGAAGGAGCAGCCTGTGGAAGAGGGGTGAGGAGGGGGGCTGAAGGGGCCAGGTGCCCGTGGGGAGGGTGTGGTGAGTGCTGCTCTGGCCAAAGCCCGCGCCTGATGGCCGTGGTCTGTCCTGCTTCTTGTCCTGGTTTCAGCTGGGGTGGAGTTCTCTTCCGAGTAGTTCGTATGGCATTGTGGTTTAGATTTGTGCCGAGAAGAGTGTTGATAACGGGGATGTGTTTGTTCTTGCTGATGAGTGCTTGCGCAGCGCTAAGGCCTTTTCTGCTTCTGACGCTGCCCCGCCAGGCAGTAGGCTGGGGGTGCACGAGAAGTTGGTAGGGGACGCGGCTGGGACAGCTGAGCCCAAGTGACCAAGGGCTATGCCAGAGCATAGGACGTGGTGCTGAGCAACGGAAGCTGGGCTGAGACGACGGAAGCGCGGATGTTCAGAGTGATGGCGTTTATCTTCCGAAGTAGCCGTTAGGAGGGCTGAAGCCCTGCTTTCCTTTCAATGGCTAAACATCGGCCTGCTGGTGGGAGGCAGTGAAGGAAGGCCTCATTTTGCATTGTTTGCGTGTGCAGCTCCTGCTTTACCTATGAAAGTGCCTTCCTCTCAAGCCATGTCTTGTCTCCCTTTTACCTTTCCTGGGCTCACTCTGGGGGCGGGGGTGTACGCGCGCGCGCGCGCGCGTGTGTGTGTGTTTGGGCGTACGTGCTTTGCTGGTGAGGTGGGGCTAGCGAGGAGGAGGGGGGCGCCAGCAGGATCTGGAGAGAGCCAGGCTTGGAACTGCCAAGTGGGTAATATCTGTGAGCGCGGGCACGCCCAAAGGCCAGGCTCGCAGCGGAGGGAGCATGGGGCTGCGTGAGCCCGCAGGTACGTTCTGCCAGGAAGGTAGGGATGTGGGGTGTGGTGATGCTGAGTGAAGGCCAACGGTGTGACGGTGCTGCTTGGATGGTGGAAATTGGCCCTGAGGAGGAGGAATTTTCACTCCCAGGGCAGTGCTCCAGAGCTTGGGAGAGGGGAGATGCAGAGGAAGGTGAAGATGACGGGCGTGGCTGGGAGGTGGATTGTGATGCCGTTTCCACGGCAGCGACCTGAGTGCCTTGCGGCAGTGGTCAGGCAGACACTGTGACGTCATCAAGTGCATCTCAGACAGTCCAAAGTGGCCCGGCCAAGAGCTCAGGCAGTGGGAAGGGCTAGTAGAGGCAGGCGAAGCCAAGAGAGTTGGGCTGCTGCTTGTGAGGTCATGGCATGAGAGCAATGGGATTGGCCAGGAGCAGGCAGGTGTCATGAGGTCATCAAGGAGAGCAGCTGGGAAGGCTGCAGAGAAGACGAGCGGGCCCCTGGTGAGGCCCTGCCCCGGTCTGAAGTCAGCTGTACGTGAGATGGGAACCTCCGGGAGGTGACGTGAGAACTTGCGGGATGTGACAGAGGGCAGCGGGAGAAGAGAGCAGAAGTCTGGGCGGCAAGCAGCCTGTGTCCCAGCTGGGTCTGTCAGGCGGCTGCAGATGGGAGAAGTGGCCAAAGTGCAGAGAGGGGAGCGCTGGGGACCTTGTGGGCAGTCAAGTCTTGCAAGGCCAACACGGATGCCTTGGGTGATGGCATCAGTGATGCCACTGAAGCCCCGGAGGAGCTAGGCAACGCTATGCAAAGTACCGATTTTGGGTGGAAATGGAGAAAAGCTGAGAGCGTTGAGGAAGAAGTAATTTCTGAGGGGGGGCGATGAGTTGGGGAGGCCAGCGGGGCAGAGCAAGGGAGGGCTGAGGGTGAATGGCGGAAGGAGCAGCCTGTGGAAGAGGGGTGAGGAGGGGGGCTGAAGGGGCCAGGTGCCCGTGGGGAGGGTGTGGTGAGTGCTGCTCTGGCCAAAGCCCGCGCCTGATGGCCGTGGTCTGTCCTGCTTCTTGTCCTGGTTTCAGCTGGGGTGGAGTTCTCTTCCGAGTAGTTCGTATGGCATTGTGGTTTAGATTTGTGCCGAGAAGAGTGTTGATAACGGGGATGTGTTTGTTCTTGCTGATGAGTGCTTGCGCAGCGCTAAGGCCTTTTCTGCTTCTGACGCTGCCCCGCCAGGCAGTAGGCTGGGGGTGCACGAGAAGTTGGTAGGGGACGCGGCTGGGACAGCTGAGCCCAAGTGACCAAGGGCTATGCCAGAGCATAGGACGTGGTGCTGAGCAACGGAAGCTGGGCTGAGACGACGGAAGCGCGGATGTTCAGAGTGATGGCGTTTATCTTCCGAAGTAGCCGTTAGGAGGGCTGAAGCCCTGCTTTCCTTTCAATGGCTAAACATCGGCCTGCTGGTGGGAGGCAGTGAAGGAAGGCCTCATTTTGCATTGTTTGCGTGTGCAGCTCCTGCTTTACCTATGAAAGTGCCTTCCTCTCAAGCCATGTCTTGTCTCCCTTTTACCTTTCCTGGGCTCACTCTGGGGGCGGGGGTGTACGCGCGCGCGCGCGCGCGTGTGTGTGTGTTTGGGCGTACGTGCTTTGCTGGTGAGGTGGGGCTAGCGAGGAGGAGGGGGGCGCCAGCAGGATCTGGAGAGAGCCAGGCTTGGAACTGCCAAGTGGGTAATATCTGTGAGCGCGGGCACGCCCAAAGGCCAGGCTCGCAGCGGAGGGAGCATGGGGCTGCGTGAGCCCGCAGGTACGTTCTGCCAGGAAGGTAGGGATGTGGGGTGTGGTGATGCTGAGTGAAGGCCAACGGTGTGACGGTGCTGCTTGGATGGTGGAAATTGGCCCTGAGGAGGAGGAATTTTCACTCCCAGGGCAGTGCTCCAGAGCTTGCGAGAGGGGAGATGCAGAGGAAGGTGAAGATGACGGGCGTGGCTGGGAGGTGGATTGTGATGCCGTTTCCACGGCAGCGACCTGAGTGCCTTGCGGCAGTGGTCAGGCAGACACTGTGACGTCATCAAGTGCATCTCAGACAGTCCAAAGTGGCCCGGCCAAGAGCTCAGGCAGTGGGAAGGGCTAGTAGAGGCAGGCGAAGCCAAGAGAGTTGGGCTGCTGCTTGTGAGGTCATGGCATGAGAGCAATGGGATTGGCCAGGAGCAGGCAGGTGTCATGAGGTCATCAAGGAGAGCAGCTGGGAAGGCTGCAGAGAAGACGAGCGGGCCCCTGGTGAGGCCCTGCCCCGGTCTGAAGTCAGCTGTACGTGAGATGGGAACCTCCGGGAGGTGACGTGAGAACCTCCGGGAGGTGATGTGAGAACTTGCGGGATGTGACAGAGGGCAGCGGGAGAAGAGAGCAGAAGTCTGGGCGGCAGGCAGCCTGTGTCCCAGCTGGGTCTGTCAGGCGGCTGCAGATGGGAGAAGTGGCCAAAGTGCAGAGAGGGGAGCGCTGGGGACCTTGTGGGCAGTCAAGTCTTGCAAGGCCAACACGGATGCCTTGGGTGATGGCATCAGTGATGCCACTGAAGCCCCGGAGGAGCTAGGCAACGCTATGCAAAGTACCGATTTTGGGTGGAAATGGAGAAAAGCTGAGAGCGTTGAGGAAGAAGTAATTTCTGAGGGGGGGCGATGAGTTGGGGAGGCCAGCGGGGCAGAGCAAGGGAGGGCTGAGGGTGAATGGCGGAAGGAGCAGCCTGTGGAAGAGGGGTGAGGAGGGGGGCTGAAGGGGCCAGGTGCCCGTGGGGAGGGTGTGGTGAGTGCTGCTCTGGCCAAAGCCCGCGCCTGATGGCCGTGGTCTGTCCTGCTTCTTGTCCTGGTTTCAGCTGGGGTGGAGTTCTCTTCCGAGTAGTTCGTATGGCATTGTGGTTTAGATTTGTGCCGAGAAGAGTGTTGATAACGGGGATGTGTTTGTTCTTGCTGATGAGTGCTTGCGCAGCGCTAAGGCCTTTTCTGCTTCTGACGCTGCCCCGCCAGGCAGTAGGCTGGGGGTGCACGAGAAGTTGGTAGGGGACGCGGCTGGGACAGCTGAGCCCAAGTGACCAAGGGCTATGCCAGAGCATAGGACGTGGTGCTGAGCAACGGAAGCTGGGCTGAGACGACGGAAGCGCGGATGTTCAGAGTGATGGCGTTTATCTTCCGAAGTAGCCGTTAGGAGGGCTGAAGCCCTGCTTTCCTTTCAATGGCTAAACATCGGCCTGCTGGTGGGAGGCAGTGAAGGAAGGCCTCATTTTGCATTGTTTGCGTGTGCAGCTCCTGCTTTACCTATGAAAGTGCCTTCCTCTCAAGCCATGTCTTGTCTCCCTTTTACCTTTCCTGGGCTCACTCTGGGGGCGGGGGTGTACGCGCGCGCGCGCGCGCGTGTGTGTGTGTTTGGGCGTACGTGCTTTGCTGGTGAGGTGGGGCTAGCGAGGAGGAGGGGGGCGCCAGCAGGATCTGGAGAGAGCCAGGCTTGGAACTGCCAAGTGGGTAATATCTGTGAGCGCGGGCACGCCCAAAGGCCAGGCTCGCAGCGGAGGGAGCATGGGGCTGCGTGAGCCCGCAGGTACGTTCTGCCAGGAAGGTAGGGATGTGGGGTGTGGTGATGCTGAGTGAAGGCCAACGGTGTGACGGTGCTGCTTGGATGGTGGAAATTGGCCCTGAGGAGGAGGAATTTTCACTCCCAGGGCAGTGCTCCAGAGCTTGCGAGAGGGGAGATGCAGAGGAAGGTGAAGATGACGGGCGTGGCTGGGAGGTGGATTGTGATGCCGTTTCCACGGCAGCGACCTGAGTGCCTTGCGGCAGTGGTCAGGCAGACACTGTGACGTCATCAAGTGCATCTCAGACAGTCCAAAGTGGCCCGGCCAAGAGCTCAGGCAGTGGGAAGGGCTAGTAGAGGCAGGCGAAGCCAAGAGAGTTGGGCTGCTGCTTGTGAGGTCATGGCATGAGAGCAATGGGATTGGCCAGGAGCAGGCAGGTGTCATGAGGTCATCAAGGAGAGCAGCTGGGAAGGCTGCAGAGAAGACGAGCGGGCCCCTGGTGAGGCCCTGCCCCGGTCTGAAGTCAGCTGTACGTGAGATGGGAACCTCCGGGAGGTGACGTGAGAACTTGCGGGATGTGACAGAGGGCAGCGGGAGAAGAGAGCAGAAGTCTGGGCGGCAAGCAGCCTGTGTCCCAGCTGGGTCTGTCAGGCGGCTGCAGATGGGAGAAGTGGCCAAAGTGCAGAGAGGGGAGCGCTGGGGACCTTGTGGGCAGTCAAGTCTTGCAAGGCCAACACGGATGCCTTGGGTGATGGCATCAGTGATGCCACTGAAGCCCCGGAGGAGCTAGGCAACGCTATGCAAAGTACCGATTTTGGGTGGAAATGGAGAAAAGCTGAGAGCGTTGAGGAAGAAGTAATTTCTGAGGGGGGGCGATGAGTTGGGGAGGCCAGCGGGGCAGAGCAAGGGAGGGCTGAGGGTGAATGGCGGAAGGAGCAGCCTGTGGAAGAGGGGTGAGGAGGGGGGCTGAAGGGGCCAGGTGCCCGTGGGGAGGGTGTGGTGAGTGCTGCTCTGGCCAAAGCCCGCGCCTGATGGCCGTGGTCTGTCCTGCTTCTTGTCCTGGTTTCAGCTGGGGTGGAGTTCTCTTCCGAGTAGTTCGTATGGCATTGTGGTTTAGATTTGTGCCGAGAAGAGTGTTGATAACGGGGATGTGTTTGTTCTTGCTGATGAGTGCTTGCGCAGCGCTAAGGCCTTTTCTGCTTCTGACGCTGCCCCGCCAGGCAGTAGGCTGGGGGTGCACGAGAAGTTGGTAGGGGACGCGGCTGGGACAGCTGAGCCCAAGTGACCAAGGGCTATGCCAGAGCATAGGACGTGGTGCTGAGCAACGGAAGCTGGGCTGAGACGACGGAAGCGCGGATGTTCAGAGTGATGGCGTTTATCTTCCGAAGTAGCCGTTAGGAGGGCTGAAGCCCTGCTTTCCTTTCAATGGCTAAACATCGGCCTGCTGGTGGGAGGCAGTGAAGGAAGGCCTCATTTTGCATTGTTTGCGTGTGCAGCTCCTGCTTTACCTATGAAAGTGCCTTCCTCTCAAGCCATGTCTTGTCTCCCTTTTACCTTTCCTGGGCTCACTCTGGGGGCGGGGGTGTACGCGCGCGCGCGCGCGCGTGTGTGTGTGTTTGGGCGTACGTGCTTTGCTGGTGAGGTGGGGCTAGCGAGGAGGAGGGGGGCGCCAGCAGGATCTGGAGAGAGCCAGGCTTGGAACTGCCAAGTGGGTAATATCTGTGAGCGCGGGCACGCCCAAAGGCCAGGCTCGCAGCGGAGGGAGCATGGGGCTGCGTGAGCCCGCAGGTACGTTCTGCCAGGAAGGTAGGGATGTGGGGTGTGGTGATGCTGAGTGAAGGCCAACGGTGTGACGGTGCTGCTTGGATGGTGGAAATTGGCCCTGAGGAGGAGGAATTTTCACTCCCAGGGCAGTGCTCCAGAGCTTGCGAGAGGGGAGATGCAGAGGAAGGTGAAGATGACGGGCGTGGCTGGGAGGTGGATTGTGATGCCGTTTCCACGGCAGCGACCTGAGTGCCTTGCGGCAGTGGTCAGGCAGACACTGTGACGTCATCAAGTGCATCTCAGACAGTCCAAAGTGGCCCGGCCAAGAGCTCAGGCAGTGGGAAGGGCTAGTAGAGGCAGGCGAAGCCAAGAGAGTTGGGCTGCTGCTTGTGAGGTCATGGCATGAGAGCAATGGGATTGGCCAGGAGCAGGCAGGTGTCATGAGGTCATCAAGGAGAGCAGCTGGGAAGGCTGCAGAGAAGACGAGCGGGCCCCTGGTGAGGCCCTGCCCCGGTCTGAAGTCAGCTGTACGTGAGATGGGAACCTCCGGGAGGTGACGTGAGAACTTGCGGGATGTGACAGAGGGCAGCGGGAGAAGAGAGCAGAAGTCTGGGCGGCAAGCAGCCTGTGTCCCAGCTGGGTCTGTCAGGCGGCTGCAGATGGGAGAAGTGGCCAAAGTGCAGAGAGGGGAGCGCTGGGGACCTTGTGGGCAGTCAAGTCTTGCAAGGCCAACACGGATGCCTTGGGTGATGGCATCAGTGATGCCACTGAAGCCCCGGAGGAGCTAGGCAACGCTATGCAAAGTACCGATTTTGGGTGGAAATGGAGAAAAGCTGAGAGCGTTGAGGAAGAAGTAATTTCTGAGGGGGGGCGATGAGTTGGGGAGGCCAGCGGGGCAGAGCAAGGGAGGGCTGAGGGTGAATGGCGGAAGGAGCAGCCTGTGGAAGAGGGGTGAGGAGGGGGGCTGAAGGGGCCAGGTGCCCGTGGGGAGGGTGTGGTGAGTGCTGCTCTGGCCAAAGCCCGCGCCTGATGGCCGTGGTCTGTCCTGCTTCTTGTCCTGGTTTCAGCTGGGGTGGAGTTCTCTTCCGAGTAGTTCGTATGGCATTGTGGTTTAGATTTGTGCCGAGAAGAGTGTTGATAACGGGGATGTGTTTGTTCTTGCTGATGAGTGCTTGCGCAGCGCTAAGGCCTTTTCTGCTTCTGACGCTGCCCCGCCAGGCAGTAGGCTGGGGGTGCACGAGAAGTTGGTAGGGGACGCGGCTGGGACAGCTGAGCCCAAGTGACCAAGGGCTATGCCAGAGCATAGGACGTGGTGCTGAGCAACGGAAGCTGGGCTGAGACGACGGAAGCGCGGATGTTCAGAGTGATGGCGTTTATCTTCCGAAGTAGCCGTTAGGAGGGCTGAAGCCCTGCTTTCCTTTCAATGGCTAAACATCGGCCTGCTGGTGGGAGGCAGTGAAGGAAGGCCTCATTTTGCATTGTTTGCGTGTGCAGCTCCTGCTTTACCTATGAAAGTGCCTTCCTCTCAAGCCATGTCTTGTCTCCCTTTTACCTTTCCTGGGCTCACTCTGGGGGCGGGGGTGTACGCGCGCGCGCGCGCGCGTGTGTGTGTGTTTGGGCGTACGTGCTTTGCTGGTGAGGTGGGGCTAGCGAGGAGGAGGGGGGCGCCAGCAGGATCTGGAGAGAGCCAGGCTTGGAACTGCCAAGTGGGTAATATCTGTGAGCGCGGGCACGCCCAAAGGCCAGGCTCGCAGCGGAGGGAGCATGGGGCTGCGTGAGCCCGCAGGTACGTTCTGCCAGGAAGGTAGGGATGTGGGGTGTGGTGATGCTGAGTGAAGGCCAACGGTGTGACGGTGCTGCTTGGATGGTGGAAATTGGCCCTGAGGAGGAGGAATTTTCACTCCCAGGGCAGTGCTCCAGAGCTTGCGAGAGGGGAGATGCAGAGGAAGGTGAAGATGACGGGCGTGGCTGGGAGGTGGATTGTGATGCCGTTTCCACGGCAGCGACCTGAGTGCCTTGCGGCAGTGGTCAGGCAGACACTGTGACGTCATCAAGTGCATCTCAGACAGTCCAAAGTGGCCCGGCCAAGAGCTCAGGCAGTGGGAAGGGCTAGTAGAGGCAGGCGAAGCCAAGAGAGTTGGGCTGCTGCTTGTGAGGTCATGGCATGAGAGCAATGGGATTGGCCAGGAGCAGGCAGGTGTCATGAGGTCATCAAGGAGAGCAGCTGGGAAGGCTGCAGAGAAGACGAGCGGGCCCCTGGTGAGGCCCTGCCCCGGTCTGAAGTCAGCTGTACGTGAGATGGGAACCTCCGGGAGGTGACGTGAGAACCTCCGGGAGGTGACGTGAGAACTTGCGGGATGTGACAGAGGGCAGCGGGAGAAGAGAGCAGAAGTCTGGGCGGCAGGCAGCCTGTGTCCCAGCTGGGTCTGTCAGGCGGCTGCAGATGGGAGAAGTGGCCAAAGTGCAGAGAGGGGAGCGCTGGGGACCTTGTGGGCAGTCAAGTCTTGCAAGGCCAACACGGATGCCTTGGGTGATGGCATCAGTGATGCCACTGAAGCCCCGGAGGAGCTAGGCAACGCTATGCAAAGTACCGATTTTGGGTGGAAATGGAGAAAAGCTGAGAGCGTTGAGGAAGAAGTAATTTCTGAGGGGGGGCGATGAGTTGGGGAGGCCAGCGGGGCAGAGCAAGGGAGGGCTGAGGGTGAATGGCGGAAGGAGCAGCCTGTGGAAGAGGGGTGAGGAGGGGGGCTGAAGGGGCCAGGTGCCCGTGGGGAGGGTGTGGTGAGTGCTGCTCTGGCCAAAGCCCGCGCCTGATGGCCGTGGTCTGTCCTGCTTCTTGTCCTGGTTTCAGCTGGGGTGGAGTTCTCTTCCGAGTAGTTCGTATGGCATTGTGGTTTAGATTTGTGCCGAGAAGAGTGTTGATAACGGGGATGTGTTTGTTCTTGCTGATGAGTGCTTGCGCAGCGCTAAGGCCTTTTCTGCTTCTGACGCTGCCCCGCCAGGCAGTAGGCTGGGGGTGCACGAGAAGTTGGTAGGGGACGCGGCTGGGACAGCTGAGCCCAAGTGACCAAGGGCTATGCCAGAGCATAGGACGTGGTGCTGAGCAACGGAAGCTGGGCTGAGACGACGGAAGCGCGGATGTTCAGAGTGATGGCGTTTATCTTCCGAAGTAGCCGTTAGGAGGGCTGAAGCCCTGCTTTCCTTTCAATGGCTAAACATCGGCCTGCTGGTGGGAGGCAGTGAAGGAAGGCCTCATTTTGCATTGTTTGCGTGTGCAGCTCCTGCTTTACCTATGAAAGTGCCTTCCTCTCAAGCCATGTCTTGTCTCCCTTTTACCTTTCCTGGGCTCACTCTGGGGGCGGGGGTGTACGCGCGCGCGCGCGCGCGTGTGTGTGTGTTTGGGCGTACGTGCTTTGCTGGTGAGGTGGGGCTAGCGAGGAGGAGGGGGGCGCCAGCAGGATCTGGAGAGAGCCAGGCTTGGAACTGCCAAGTGGGTAATATCTGTGAGCGCGGGCACGCCCAAAGGCCAGGCTCGCAGCGGAGGGAGCATGGGGCTGCGTGAGCCCGCAGGTACGTTCTGCCAGGAAGGTAGGGATGTGGGGTGTGGTGATGCTGAGTGAAGGCCAACGGTGTGACGGTGCTGCTTGGATGGTGGAAATTGGCCCTGAGGAGGAGGAATTTTCACTCCCAGGGCAGTGCTCCAGAGCTTGCGAGAGGGGAGATGCAGAGGAAGGTGAAGATGACGGGCGTGGCTGGGAGGTGGATTGTGATGCCGTTTCCACGGCAGCGACCTGAGTGCCTTGCGGCAGTGGTCAGGCAGACACTGTGACGTCATCAAGTGCATCTCAGACAGTCCAAAGTGGCCCGGCCAAGAGCTCAGGCAGTGGGAAGGGCTAGTAGAGGCAGGCGAAGCCAAGAGAGTTGGGCTGCTGCTTGTGAGGTCATGGCATGAGAGCAATGGGATTGGCCAGGAGCAGGCAGGTGTCATGAGGTCATCAAGGAGAGCAGCTGGGAAGGCTGCAGAGAAGACGAGCGGGCCCCTGGTGAGGCCCTGCCCCGGTCTGAAGTCAGCTGTACGTGAGATGGGAACCTCCGGGAGGTGACGTGAGAACTTGCGGGATGTGACAGAGGGCAGCGGGAGAAGAGAGCAGAAGTCTGGGCGGCAAGCAGCCTGTGTCCCAGCTGGGTCTGTCAGGCGGCTGCAGATGGGAGAAGTGGCCAAAGTGCAGAGAGGGGAGCGCTGGGGACCTTGTGGGCAGTCAAGTCTTGCAAGGCCAACACGGATGCCTTGGGTGATGGCATCAGTGATGCCACTGAAGCCCCGGAGGAGCTAGGCAACGCTATGCAAAGTACCGATTTTGGGTGGAAATGGAGAAAAGCTGAGAGCGTTGAGGAAGAAGTAATTTCTGAGGGGGGGCGATGAGTTGGGGAGGCCAGCGGGGCAGAGCAAGGGAGGGCTGAGGGTGAATGGCGGAAGGAGCAGCCTGTGGAAGAGGGGTGAGGAGGGGGGCTGAAGGGGCCAGGTGCCCGTGGGGAGGGTGTGGTGAGTGCTGCTCTGGCCAAAGCCCGCGCCTGATGGCCGTGGTCTGTCCTGCTTCTTGTCCTGGTTTCAGCTGGGGTGGAGTTCTCTTCCGAGTAGTTCGTATGGCATTGTGGTTTAGATTTGTGCCGAGAAGAGTGTTGATAACGGGGATGTGTTTGTTCTTGCTGATGAGTGCTTGCGCAGCGCTAAGGCCTTTTCTGCTTCTGACGCTGCCCCGCCAGGCAGTAGGCTGGGGGTGCACGAGAAGTTGGTAGGGGACGCGGCTGGGACAGCTGAGCCCAAGTGACCAAGGGCTATGCCAGAGCATAGGACGTGGTGCTGAGCAACGGAAGCTGGGCTGAGACGACGGAAGCGCGGATGTTCAGAGTGATGGCGTTTATCTTCCGAAGTAGCCGTTAGGAGGGCTGAAGCCCTGCTTTCCTTTCAATGGCTAAACATCGGCCTGCTGGTGGGAGGCAGTGAAGGAAGGCCTCATTTTGCATTGTTTGCGTGTGCAGCTCCTGCTTTACCTATGAAAGTGCCTTCCTCTCAAGCCATGTCTTGTCTCCCTTTTACCTTTCCTGGGCTCACTCTGGGGGCGGGGGTGTACGCGCGCGCGCGCGCGCGTGTGTGTGTGTTTGGGCGTACGTGCTTTGCTGGTGAGGTGGGGCTAGCGAGGAGGAGGGGGGCGCCAGCAGGATCTGGAGAGAGCCAGGCTTGGAACTGCCAAGTGGGTAATATCTGTGAGCGCGGGCACGCCCAAAGGCCAGGCTCGCAGCGGAGGGAGCATGGGGCTGCGTGAGCCCGCAGGTACGTTCTGCCAGGAAGGTAGGGATGTGGGGTGTGGTGATGCTGAGTGAAGGCCAACGGTGTGACGGTGCTGCTTGGATGGTGGAAATTGGCCCTGAGGAGGAGGAATTTTCACTCCCAGGGCAGTGCTCCAGAGCTTGGGAGAGGGGAGATGCAGAGGAAGGTGAAGATGACGGGCGTGGCTGGGAGGTGGATTGTGATGCCGTTTCCACGGCAGCGACCTGAGTGCCTTGCGGCAGTGGTCAGGCAGACACTGTGACGTCATCAAGTGCATCTCAGACAGTCCAAAGTGGCCCGGCCAAGAGCTCAGGCAGTGGGAAGGGCTAGTAGAGGCAGGCGAAGCCAAGAGAGTTGGGCTGCTGCTTGTGAGGTCATGGCATGAGAGCAATGGGATTGGCCAGGAGCAGGCAGGTGTCATGAGGTCATCAAGGAGAGCAGCTGGGAAGGCTGCAGAGAAGACGAGCGGGCCCCTGGTGAGGCCCTGCCCCGGTCTGAAGTCAGCTGTACGTGAGATGGGAACCTCCGGGAGGTGACGTGAGAACCTCCGGGAGGTGACGTGAGAACTTGCGGGATGTGACAGAGGGCAGCGGGAGAAGAGAGCAGAAGTCTGGGCGGCAGGCAGCCTGTGTCCCAGCTGGGTCTGTCAGGCGGCTGCAGATGGGAGAAGTGGCCAAAGTGCAGAGAGGGGAGCGCTGGGGACCTTGTGGGCAGTCAAGTCTTGCAAGGCCAACACGGATGCCTTGGGTGATGGCATCAGTGATGCCACTGAAGCCCCGGAGGAGCTAGGCAACGCTATGCAAAGTACCGATTTTGGGTGGAAATGGAGAAAAGCTGAGAGCGTTGAGGAAGAAGTAATTTCTGAGGGGGGGCGATGAGTTGGGGAGGCCAGCGGGGCAGAGCAAGGGAGGGCTGAGGGTGAATGGCGGAAGGAGCAGCCTGTGGAAGAGGGGTGAGGAGGGGGGCTGAAGGGGCCAGGTGCCCGTGGGGAGGGTGTGGTGAGTGCTGCTCTGGCCAAAGCCCGTGCCTGATGGCCGTGGTCTGTCCTGCTTCTTGTCCTGGTTTCAGCTGGGGTGGAGTTCTCTTCCGAGTAGTTCGTATGGCATTGTGGTTTAGATTTGTGCCGAGAAGAGTGTTGATAACGGGGATGTGTTTGTTCTTGCTGATGAGTGCTTGCGCAGCGCTAAGGCCTTTTCTGCTTCTGACGCTGCCCCGCCAGGCAGTAGGCTGGGGGTGCACGAGAAGTTGGTAGGGGACGCGGCTGGGACAGCTGAGCCCAAGTGACCAAGGGCTATGCCAGAGCATAGGACGTGGTGCTGAGCAACGGAAGCTGGGCTGAGACGACGGAAGCGCGGATGTTCAGAGTGATGGCGTTTATCTTCCGAAGTAGCCGTTAGGAGGGCTGAAGCCCTGCTTTCCTTTCAATGGCTAAACATCGGCCTGCTGGTGGGAGGCAGTGAAGGAAGGCCTCATTTTGCATTGTTTGCGTGTGCAGCTCCTGCTTTACCTATGAAAGTGCCTTCCTCTCAAGCCATGTCTTGTCTCCCTTTTACCTTTCCTGGGCTCACTCTGGGGGCGGGGGTGTACGCGCGCGCGCGCGCGCGCGTGTGTGTGTGTTTGGGCGTACGTGCTTTGCTGGTGAGGTGGGGCTAGCGAGGAGGAGGGGGGCGCCAGCAGGATCTGGAGAGAGCCAGGCTTGGAACTGCCAAGTGGGTAATATCTGTGAGCGCGGGCACGCCCAAAGGCCAGGCTCGCAGCGGAGGGAGCATGGGGCTGCGTGAGCCCGCAGGTACGTTCTGCCAGGAAGGTAGGGATGTGGGGTGTGGTGATGCTGAGTGAAGGCCAACGGTGTGACGGTGCTGCTTGGATGGTGGAAATTGGCCCTGAGGAGGAGGAATTTTCACTCCCAGGGCAGTGCTCCAGAGCTTGCGAGAGGGGAGATGCAGAGGAAGGTGAAGATGACGGGCGTGGCTGGGAGGTGGATTGTGATGCCGTTTCCACGGCAGCGACCTGAGTGCCTTGCGGCAGTGGTCAGGCAGACACTGTGACGTCATCAAGTGCATCTCAGACAGTCCAAAGTGGCCCGGCCAAGAGCTCAGGCAGTGGGAAGGGCTAGTAGAGGCAGGCGAAGCCAAGAGAGTTGGGCTGCTGCTTGTGAGGTCATGGCATGAGAGCAATGGGATTGGCCAGGAGCAGGCAGGTGTCATGAGGTCATCAAGGAGAGCAGCTGGGAAGGCTGCAGAGAAGACGAGCGGGCCCCTGGTGAGGCCCTGCCCCGGTCTGAAGTCAGCTGTACGTGAGATGGGAACCTCCGGGAGGTGACGTGAGAACTTGCGGGATGTGACAGAGGGCAGCGGGAGAAGAGAGCAGAAGTCTGGGCGGCAAGCAGCCTGTGTCCCAGCTGGGTCTGTCAGGCGGCTGCAGATGGGAGAAGTGGCCAAAGTGCAGAGAGGGGAGCGCTGGGGACCTTGTGGGCAGTCAAGTCTTGCAAGGCCAACACGGATGCCTTGGGTGATGGCATCAGTGATGCCACTGAAGCCCCGGAGGAGCTAGGCAACGCTATGCAAAGTACCGATTTTGGGTGGAAATGGAGAAAAGCTGAGAGCGTTGAGGAAGAAGTAATTTCTGAGGGGGGGCGATGAGTTGGGGAGGCCAGCGGGGCAGAGCAAGGGAGGGCTGAGGGTGAATGGCGGAAGGAGCAGCCTGTGGAAGAGGGGTGAGGAGGGGGGCTGAAGGGGCCAGGTGCCTGTGGGGAGGGTGTGGTGAGTGCTGCTCTGGCCAAAGCCCGCGCCTGATGGCCGTGGTCTGTCCTGCTTCTTGTCCTGGTTTCAGCTGGGGTGGAGTTCTCTTCCGAGTAGTTCGTATGGCATTGTGGTTTAGATTTGTGCCGAGAAGAGTGTTGATAACGGGGATGTGTTTGTTCTTGCTGATGAGTGCTTGCGCAGCGCTAAGGCCTTTTCTGCTTCTGACGCTGCCCCGCCAGGCAGTAGGCTGGGGGTGCACGAGAAGTTGGTAGGGGACGCGGCTGGGACAGCTGAGCCCAAGTGACCAAGGGCTATGCCAGAGCATAGGACGTGGTGCTGAGCAACGGAAGCTGGGCTGAGACGACGGAAGCGCGGATGTTCAGAGTGATGGCGTTTATCTTCCGAAGTAGCCGTTAGGAGGGCTGAAGCCCTGCTTTCCTTTCAATGGCTAAACATCGGCCTGCTGGTGGGAGGCAGTGAAGGAAGGCCTCATTTTGCATTGTTTGCGTGTGCAGCTCCTGCTTTACCTATGAAAGTGCCTTCCTCTCAAGCCATGTCTTGTCTCCCTTTTACCTTTCCTGGGCTCACTCTGGGGGCGGGGGTGTACGCGCGCGCGCGCGCGCGTGTGTGTGTGTTTGGGCGTACGTGCTTTGCTGGTGAGGTGGGGCTAGCGAGGAGGAGGGGGGCGCCAGCAGGATCTGGAGAGAGCCAGGCTTGGAACTGCCAAGTGGGTAATATCTGTGAGCGCGGGCACGCCCAAAGGCCAGGCTCGCAGCGGAGGGAGCATGGGGCTGCGTGAGCCCGCAGGTACGTTCTGCCAGGAAGGTAGGGATGTGGGGTGTGGTGATGCTGAGTGAAGGCCAACGGTGTGACGGTGCTGCTTGGATGGTGGAAATTGGCCCTGAGGAGGAGGAATTTTCACTCCCAGGGCAGTGCTCCAGAGCTTGCGAGAGGGGAGATGCAGAGGAAGGTGAAGATGACGGGCGTGGCTGGGAGGTGGATTGTGATGCCGTTTCCACGGCAGCGACCTGAGTGCCTTGCGGCAGTGGTCAGGCAGACACTGTGACGTCATCAAGTGCATCTCAGACAGTCCAAAGTGGCCCGGCCAAGAGCTCAGGCAGTGGGAAGGGCTAGTAGAGGCAGGCGAAGCCAAGAGAGTTGGGCTGCTGCTTGTGAGGTCATGGCATGAGAGCAATGGGATTGGCCAGGAGCAGGCAGGTGTCATGAGGTCATCAAGGAGAGCAGCTGGGAAGGCTGCAGAGAAGACGAGCGGGCCCCTGGTGAGGCCCTGCCCCGGTCTGAAGTCAGCTGTACGTGAGATGGGAACCTCCGGGAGGTGACGTGAGAACCTCCGGGAGGTGATGTGAGAACTTGCGGGATGTGACAGAGGGCAGCGGGAGAAGAGAGCAGAAGTCTGGGCGGCAGGCAGCCTGTGTCCCAGCTGGGTCTGTCAGGCGGCTGCAGATGGGAGAAGTGGCCAAAGTGCAGAGAGGGGAGCGCTGGGGACCTTGTGGGCAGTCAAGTCTTGCAAGGCCAACACGGATGCCTTGGGTGATGGCATCAGTGATGCCACTGAAGCCCCGGAGGAGCTAGGCAACGCTATGCAAAGTACCGATTTTGGGTGGAAATGGAGAAAAGCTGAGAGCGTTGAGGAAGAAGTAATTTCTGAGGGGGGGGCGATGAGTTGGGGAGGCCAGCGGGGCAGAGCAAGGGAGGGCTGAGGGTGAATGGCGGAAGGAGCAGCCTGTGGAAGAGGGGTGAGGAGGGGGGCTGAAGGGGCCAGGTGCCCGTGGGGAGGGTGTGGTGAGTGCTGCTCTGGCCAAAGCCCGCGCCTGATGGCCGTGGTCTGTCCTGCTTCTTGTCCTGGTTTCAGCTGGGGTGGAGTTCTCTTCCGAGTAGTTCGTATGGCATTGTGGTTTAGATTTGTGCCGAGAAGAGTGTTGATAACGGGGATGTGTTTGTTCTTGCTGATGAGTGCTTGCGCAGCGCTAAGGCCTTTTCTGCTTCTGACGCTGCCCCGCCAGGCAGTAGGCTGGGGGTGCACGAGAAGTTGGTAGGGGACGCGGCTGGGACAGCTGAGCCCAAGTGACCAAGGGCTATGCCAGAGCATAGGACGTGGTGCTGAGCAACGGAAGCTGGGCTGAGACGACGGAAGCGCGGATGTTCAGAGTGATGGCGTTTATCTTCCGAAGTAGCCGTTAGGAGGGCTGAAGCCCTGCTTTCCTTTCAATGGCTAAACATCGGCCTGCTGGTGGGAGGCAGTGAAGGAAGGCCTCATTTTGCATTGTTTGCGTGTGCAGCTCCTGCTTTACCTATGAAAGTGCCTTCCTCTCAAGCCATGTCTTGTCTCCCTTTTACCTTTCCTGGGCTCACTCTGGGGGCGGGGGTGTACGCGCGCGCGCGCGCGTGTGTGTGTGTGTTTGGGCGTACGTGCTTTGCTGGTGAGGTGGGGCTAGCGAGGAGGAGGGGGGCGCCAGCAGGATCTGGAGAGAGCCAGGCTTGGAACTGCCAAGTGGGTAATATCTGTGAGCGCGGGCACGCCCAAAGGCCAGGCTCGCAGCGGAGGGAGCATGGGGCTGCGTGAGCCCGCAGGTACGTTCTGCCAGGAAGGTAGGGATGTGGGGTGTGGTGATGCTGAGTGAAGGCCAACGGTGTGACGGTGCTGCTTGGATGGTGGAAATTGGCCCTGAGGAGGAGGAATTTTCACTCCCAGGGCAGTGCTCCAGAGCTTGCGAGAGGGGAGATGCAGAGGAAGGTGAAGATGACGGGCGTGGGTGGGAGGTGGATTGTGATGCCGTTTCCACGGCAGCGACCTGAGTGCCTTGCGGCAGTGGTCAGGCAGACACTGTGACGTCATCAAGTGCATCTCAGACAGTCCAAAGTGGCCCGGCCAAGAGCTCAGGCAGTGGGAAGGGCTAGTAGAGGCAGGCGAAGCCAAGAGAGTTGGGCTGCTGCTTGTGAGGTCATGGCATGAGAGCAATGGGATTGGCCAGGAGCAGGCAGGTGTCATGAGGTCATCAAGGAGAGCAGCTGGGAAGGCTGCAGAGAAGACGAGCGGGCCCCTGGTGAGGCCCTGCCCCGGTCTGAAGCCACCTGTACGTGAGATGGGAACCTCCGGGAGGTGACGTGAGAACTTGCGGGATGTGACAGAGGGCAGCGGGAGAAGAGAGCAGAAGTCTGGGCGGCAAGCAGCCTGTGTCCCAGCTGGGTCTGTCAGGCGGCTGCAGATGGGAGAAGTGGCCAAAGTGCAGAGAGGGGAGCGCTGGGGACCTTGTGGGCAGTCAAGTCTTGCAAGGCCAACACGGATGCCTTGGGTGATGGCATCAGTGATGCCACTGAAGCCCCGGAGGAGCTAGGCAACGCTATGCAAAGTACCGATTTTGGGTGGAAATGGAGAAAAGCTGAGAGCGTTGAGGAAGAAGTAATTTCTGAGGGGGGGCGATGAGTTGGGGAGGCCAGCGGGGCAGAGCAAGGGAGGGCTGAGGGTGAATGGCGGAAGGAGCAGCCTGTGGAAGAGGGGTGAGGAGGGGGGCTGAAGGGGCCAGGTGCCCGTGGGGAGGGTGTGGTGAGTGCTGCTCTGGCCAAAGCCCGCGCCTGATGGCCGTGGTCTGTCCTGCTTCTTGTCCTGGTTTCAGCTGGGGTGGAGTTCTCTTCCGAGTAGTTCGTATGGCATTGTGGTTTAGATTTGTGCCGAGAAGAGTGTTGATAACGGGGATGTGTTTGTTCTTGCTGATGAGTGCTTGCGCAGCGCTAAGGCCTTTTCTGCTTCTGACGCTGCCCCGCCAGGCAGTAGGCTGGGGGTGCACGAGAAGTTGGTAGGGGACGCGGCTGGGACAGCTGAGCCCAAGTGACCAAGGGCTATGCCAGAGCATAGGACGTGGTGCTGAGCAACGGAAGCTGGGCTGAGACGACGGAAGCGCGGATGTTCAGAGTGATGGCGTTTATCTTCCGAAGTAGCCGTTAGGAGGGCTGAAGCCCTGCTTTCCTTTCAATGGCTAAACATCGGCCTGCTGGTGGGAGGCAGTGAAGGAAGGCCTCATTTTGCATTGTTTGCGTGTGCAGCTCCTGCTTTACCTATGAAAGTGCCTTCCTCTCAAGCCATGTCTTGTCTCCCTTTTACCTTTCCTGGGCTCACTCTGGGGGCGGGGGTGTACGCGCGCGCGCGCGCGCGTGTGTGTGTGTTTGGGCGTACGTGCTTTGCTGGTGAGGTGGGGCTAGCGAGGAGGAGGGGGGCGCCAGCAGGATCTGGAGAGAGCCAGGCTTGGAACTGCCAAGTGGGTAATATCTGTGAGCGCGGGCACGCCCAAAGGCCAGGCTCGCAGCGGAGGGAGCATGGGGCTGCGTGAGCCCGCAGGTACGTTCTGCCAGGAAGGTAGGGATGTGGGGTGTGGTGATGCTGAGTGAAGGCCAACGGTGTGACGGTGCTGCTTGGATGGTGGAAATTGGCCCTGAGGAGGAGGAATTTTCACTCCCAGGGCAGTGCTCCAGAGCTTGCGAGAGGGGAGATGCAGAGGAAGGTGAAGATGACGGGCGTGGCTGGGAGGTGGATTGTGATGCCGTTTCCACGGCAGCGACCTGAGTGCCTTGCGGCAGTGGTCAGGCAGACACTGTGACGTCATCAAGTGCATCTCAGACAGTCCAAAGTGGCCCGGCCAAGAGCTCAGGCAGTGGGAAGGGCTAGTAGAGGCAGGCGAAGCCAAGAGAGTTGGGCTGCTGCTTGTGAGGTCATGGCATGAGAGCAATGGGATTGGCCAGGAGCAGGCAGGTGTCATGAGGTCATCAAGGAGAGCAGCTGGGAAGGCTGCAGAGAAGACGAGCGGGCCCCTGGTGAGGCCCTGCCCCGGTCTGAAGTCAGCTGTACGTGAGATGGGAACCTCCGGGAGGTGACGTGAGAACCTCCGGGAGGTGACGTGAGAACTTGCGGGATGTGACAGAGGGCAGCGGGAGAAGAGAGCAGAAGTCTGGGCGGCAGGCAGCCTGTGTCCCAGCTGGGTCTGTCAGGCGGCTGCAGATGGGAGAAGTGGCCAAAGTGCAGAGAGGGGAGCGCTGGGGACCTTGTGGGCAGTCAAGTCTTGCAAGGCCAACACGGATGCCTTGGGTGATGGCATCAGTGATGCCACTGAAGCCCCGGAGGAGCTAGGCAACGCTATGCAAAGTACCGATTTTGGGTGGAAATGGAGAAAAGCTGAGAGCGTTGAGGAAGAAGTAATTTCTGAGGGGGGGCGATGAGTTGGGGAGGCCAGCGGGGCAGAGCAAGGGAGGGCTGAGGGTGAATGGCGGAAGGAGCAGCCTGTGGAAGAGGGGTGAGGAGGGGGGCTGAAGGGGCCAGGTGCCCGTGGGGAGGGTGTGGTGAGTGCTGCTCTGGCCAAAGCCCGCGCCTGATGGCCGTGGTCTGTCCTGCTTCTTGTCCTGGTTTCAGCTGGGGTGGAGTTCTCTTCCGAGTAGTTCGTATGGCATTGTGGTTTAGATTTGTGCCGAGAAGAGTGTTGATAACGGGGATGTGTTTGTTCTTGCTGATGAGTGCTTGCGCAGCGCTAAGGCCTTTTCTGCTTCTGACGCTGCCCCGCCAGGCAGTAGGCTGGGGGTGCACGAGAAGTTGGTAGGGGACGCGGCTGGGACAGCTGAGCCCAAGTGACCAAGGGCTATGCCAGAGCATAGGACGTGGTGCTGAGCAACGGAAGCTGGGCTGAGACGACGGAAGCGCGGATGTTCAGAGTGATGGCGTTTATCTTCCGAAGTAGCCGTTAGGAGGGCTGAAGCCCTGCTTTCCTTTCAATGGCTAAACATCGGCCTGCTGGTGGGAGGCAGTGAAGGAAGGCCTCATTTTGCATGGTTTGCGTGTGCAGCTCCTGCTTTACCTATGAAAGTGCCTTCCTCTCAAGCCATGTCTTGCCTCCCTTTTACCTTTCCTGGGCTCACTCTGGGGGCGGGGGTGTACGCGCGCGCGCGCGCGCGTGTGTGTGTGTTTGGGCGTACGTGCTTTGCTGGTGAGGTGGGGCTAGCGAGGAGGAGGGGGGCGCCAGCAGGATCTGGAGAGAGCCAGGCTTGGAACTGCCAAGTGGGTAATATCTGTGAGCGCGGGCACGCCCAAAGGCCAGGCTCGCAGCGGAGGGAGCATGGGGCTGCGTGAGCCCGCAGGTACGTTCTGCCAGGAAGGTAGGGATGTGGGGTGTGGTGATGCTGAGTGAAGGCCAACGGTGTGACGGTGCTGCTTGGATGGTGGAAATTGGCCCTGAGGAGGAGGAATTTTCACTCCCAGGGCAGTGCTCCAGAGCTTGCGAGAGGGGAGATGCAGAGGAAGGTGAAGATGACGGGCGTGGCTGGGAGGTGGATTGTGATGCCGTTTCCACGGCAGCGACCTGAGTGCCTTGCGGCAGTGGTCAGGCAGACACTGTGACGTCATCAAGTGCATCTCAGACAGTCCAAAGTGGCCCGGCCAAGAGCTCAGGCAGTGGGAAGGGCTAGTAGAGGCAGGCGAAGCCAAGAGAGTTGGGCTGCTGCTTGTGAGGTCATGGCATGAGAGCAATGGGATTGGCCAGGAGCAGGCAGGTGTCATGAGGTCATCAAGGAGAGCAGCTGGGAAGGCTGCAGAGAAGACGAGCGGGCCCCTGGTGAGGCCCTGCCCCGGTCTGAAGTCAGCTGTACGTGAGATGGGAACCTCCGGGAGGTGACGTGAGAACCTCCGGGAGGTGACGTGAGAACTTGCGGGATGTGACAGAGGGCAGCGGGAGAAGAGAGCAGAAGTCTGGGCGGCAGGCAGCCTGTGTCCCAGCTGGGTCTGTCAGGCGGCTGCAGATGGGAGAAGTGGCCAAAGTGCAGAGAGGGGAGCGCTGGGGACCTTGTGGGCAGTCAAGTCTTGCAAGGCCAACACGGATGCCTTGGGTGATGGCATCAGTGATGCCACTGAAGCCCCGGAGGAGCTAGGCAACGCTATGCAAAGTACCGATTTTGGGTGGAAATGGAGAAAAGCTGAGAGCGTTGAGGAAGAAGTAATTTCTGAGGCGGGGGGGGGCGATGAGTTGGGGAGGCCAGCGGGGCAGAGCAAGGGAGGGCTGAGGGTGAATGGCGGAAGGAGCAGCCTGTGGAAGAGGGGTGAGGAGGGGGGCTGAAGGGGCCAGGTGCCCGTGGGGAGGGTGTGGTGAGTGCTGCTCTGGCCAAAGCCCGCGCCTGATGGCCGTGGTCTGTCCTGCTTCTTGTCCTGGTTTCAGCTGGGGTGGAGTTCTCTTCCGAGTAGTTCGTATGGCATTGTGGTTTAGATTTGTGCCGAGAAGAGTGTTGATAACGGGGATGTGTTTGTTCTTGCTGATGAGTGCTTGCGCAGCGCTAAGGCCTTTTCTGCTTCTGACGCTGCCCCGCCAGGCAGTAGGCTGGGGGTGCACGAGAAGTTGGTAGGGGACGCGGCTGGGACAGCTGAGCCCAAGTGACCAAGGGCTATGCCAGAGCATAGGACGTGGTGCTGAGCAACGGAAGCTGGGCTGAGACGACGGAAGCGCGGATGTTCAGAGTGATGGCGTTTATCTTCCGAAGTAGCCGTTAGGAGGGCTGAAGCCCTGCTTTCCTTTCAATGGCTAAACATCGGCCTGCTGGTGGGAGGCAGTGAAGGAAGGCCTCATTTTGCATTGTTTGCGTGTGCAGCTCCTGCTTTACCTATGAAAGTGCCTTCCTCTCAAGCCATGTCTTGCCTCCCTTTTACCTTTCCTGGGCTCACTCTGGGGGCGGGGGTGTACGCGCGCGCGCGCGCGCGTGTGTGTGTGTTTGGGCGTACGTGCTTTGCTGGTGAGGTGGGGCTAGCGAGGAGGAGGGGGGCGCCAGCAGGATCTGGAGAGAGCCAGGCTTGGAACTGCCAAGTGGGTAATATCTGTGAGCGCGGGCACGCCCAAAGGCCAGGCTCGCAGCGGAGGGAGCATGGGGCTGCGTGAGCCCGCAGGTACGTTCTGCCAGGAAGGTAGGGATGTGGGGAGTGGTGATGCTGAGTGAAGGCCAACGGTGTGACGGTGCTGCTTGGATGGTGGAAATTGGCCCTGAGGAGGAGGAATTTTCACTCCCAGGGCAGTGCTCCAGAGCTTGCGAGAGGGGAGATGCAGAGGAAGGTGAAGATGACGGGCGTGGCTGGGAGGTGGATTGTGATGCCGTTTCCACGGCAGCGACCTGAGTGCCTTGCGGCAGTGGTCAGGCAGACACTGTGACGTCATCAAGTGCATCTCAGACAGTCCAAAGTGGCCCGGCCAAGAGCTCAGGCAGTGGGAAGGGCTAGTAGAGGCAGGCGAAGCCAAGAGAGTTGGGCTGCTGCTTGTGAGGTCATGGCATGAGAGCAATGGGATTGGCCAGGAGCAGGCAGGTGTCATGAGGTCATCAAGGAGAGCAGCTGGGAAGGCTGCAGAGAAGACGAGCGGGCCCCTGGTGAGGCCCTGCCCCGGTCTGAAGTCAGCTGTACGTGAGATGGGAACCTCCGGGAGGTGACGTGAGAACTTGCGGGATGTGACAGAGGGCAGCGGGAGAAGAGAGCAGAAGTCTGGGCGGCAGGCAGCCTGTGTCCCAGCTGGGTCTGTCAGGCGGCTGCAGATGGGAGAAGTGGCCAAAGTGCAGAGAGGGGAGCGCTGGGGACCTTGTGGGCAGTCAAGTCTTGCAAGGCCAACACGGATGCCTTGGGTGATGGCATCAGTGATGCCACTGAAGCCCCGGAGGAGCTAGGCAACGCTATGCAAAGTACCGATTTTGGGTGGAAATGGAGAAAAGCTGAGAGCGTTGAGGAAGAAGTAATTTCTGAGGGGGGGCGATGAGTTGGGGAGGCCAGCGGGGCAGAGCAAGGGAGGGCTGAGGGTGAATGGCGGAAGGAGCAGCCTGTGGAAGAGGGGTGAGGAGGGGGGCTGAAGGGGCCAGGTGCCCGTGGGGAGGGTGTGGTGAGTGCTGCTCTGGCCAAAGCCCGCGCCTGATGGCCGTGGTCTGTCCTGCTTCTTGTCCTGGTTTCAGCTGGGGTGGAGTTCTCTTCCGAGTAGTTCGTATGGCATTGTGGTTTAGATTTGTGCCGAGAAGAGTGTTGATAACGGGGATGTGTTTGTTCTTGCTGATGAGTGCTTGCGCAGCGCTAAGGCCTTTTCTGCTTCTGACGCTGCCCCGCCAGGCAGTAGGCTGGGGGTGCACGAGAAGTTGGTAGGGGACGCGGCTGGGACAGCTGAGCCCAAGTGACCAAGGGCTATGCCAGAGCATAGGACGTGGTGCTGAGCAACGGAAGCTGGGCTGAGACGACGGAAGCGCGGATGTTCAGAGTGATGGCGTTTATCTTCCGAAGTAGCCGTTAGGAGGGCTGAAGCCCTGCTTTCCTTTCAATGGCTAAACATCGGCCTGCTGGTGGGAGGCAGTGAAGGAAGGCCTCATTTTGCATGGTTTGCGTGTGCAGCTCCTGCTTTACCTATGAAAGTGCCTTCCTCTCAAGCCATGTCTTGCCTCCCTTTTACCTTTCCTGGGCTCACTCTGGGGGCGGGGGTGTACGCGCGCGCGCGCGCGCGTGTGTGTGTGTTTGGGCGTACGTGCTTTGCTGGTGAGGTGGGGCTAGCGAGGAGGAGGGGGGCGCCAGCAGGATCTGGAGAGAGCCAGGCTTGGAACTGCCAAGTGGGTAATATCTGTGAGCGCGGGCACGCCCAAAGGCCAGGCTCGCAGCGGAGGGAGCATGGGGCTGCGTGAGCCCGCAGGTACGTTCTGCCAGGAAGGTAGGGATGTGGGGTGTGGTGATGCTGAGTGAAGGCCAACGGTGTGACGGTGCTGCTTGGATGGTGGAAATTGGCCCTGAGGAGGAGGAATTTTCACTCCCAGGGCAGTGCTCCAGAGCTTGCGAGAGGGGAGATGCAGAGGAAGGTGAAGATGACGGGCGTGGCTGGGAGGTGGATTGTGATGCCGTTTCCACGGCAGCGACCTGAGTGCCTTGCGGCAGTGGTCAGGCAGACACTGTGACGTCATCAAGTGCATCTCAGACAGTCCAAAGTGGCCCGGCCAAGAGCTCAGGCAGTGGGAAGGGCTAGTAGAGGCAGGCGAAGCCAAGAGAGTTGGGCTGCTGCTTGTGAGGTCATGGCATGAGAGCAATGGGATTGGCCAGGAGCAGGCAGGTGTCATGAGGTCATCAAGGAGAGCAGCTGGGAAGGCTGCAGAGAAGACGAGCGGGCCCCTGGTGAGGCCCTGCCCCGGTCTGAAGTCAGCTGTACGTGAGATGGGAACCTCCGGGAGGTGACGTGAGAACCTCCGGGAGGTGACGTGAGAACTTGCGGGATGTGACAGAGGGCAGCGGGAGAAGAGAGCAGAAGTCTGGGCGGCAGGCAGCCTGTGTCCCAGCTGGGTCTGTCAGGCGGCTGCAGATGGGAGAAGTGGCCAAAGTGCAGAGAGGGGAGCGCTGGGGACCTTGTGGGCAGTCAAGTCTTGCAAGGCCAACACGGATGCCTTGGGTGATGGCATCAGTGATGCCACTGAAGCCCCGGAGGAGCTAGGCAACGCTATGCAAAGTACCGATTTTGGGTGGAAATGGAGAAAAGCTGAGAGCGTTGAGGAAGAAGTAATTTCTGAGGCGGGGGGGGGCGATGAGTTGGGGAGGCCAGCGGGGCAGAGCAAGGGAGGGCTGAGGGTGAATGGCGGAAGGAGCAGCCTGTGGAAGAGGGGTGAGGAGGGGGGCTGAAGGGGCCAGGTGCCCGTGGGGAGGGTGTGGTGAGTGCTGCTCTGGCCAAAGCCCGCGCCTGATGGCCGTGGTCTGTCCTGCTTCTTGTCCTGGTTTCAGCTGGGGTGGAGTTCTCTTCCGAGTAGTTCGTATGGCATTGTGGTTTAGATTTGTGCCGAGAAGAGTGTTGATAACGGGGATGTGTTTGTTCTTGCTGATGAGTGCTTGCGCAGCGCTAAGGCCTTTTCTGCTTCTGACGCTGCCCCGCCAGGCAGTAGGCTGGGGGTGCACGAGAAGTTGGTAGGGGACGCGGCTGGGACAGCTGAGCCCAAGTGACCAAGGGCTATGCCAGAGCATAGGACGTGGTGCTGAGCAACGGAAGCTGGGCTGAGACGACGGAAGCGCGGATGTTCAGAGTGATGGCGTTTATCTTCCGAAGTAGCCGTTAGGAGGGCTGAAGCCCTGCTTTCCTTTCAATGGCTAAACATCGGCCTGCTGGTGGGAGGCAGTGAAGGAAGGCCTCATTTTGCATTGTTTGCGTGTGCAGCTCCTGCTTTACCTATGAAAGTGCCTTCCTCTCAAGCCATGTCTTGCCTCCCTTTTACCTTTCCTGGGCTCACTCTGGGGGCGGGGGTGTACGCGCGCGCGCGCGCGCGTGTGTGTGTGTTTGGGCGTACGTGCTTTGCTGGTGAGGTGGGGCTAGCGAGGAGGAGGGGGGCGCCAGCAGGATCTGGAGAGAGCCAGGCTTGGAACTGCCAAGTGGGTAATATCTGTGAGCGCGGGCACGCCCAAAGGCCAGGCTCGCAGCGGAGGGAGCATGGGGCTGCGTGAGCCCGCAGGTACGTTCTGCCAGGAAGGTAGGGATGTGGGGAGTGGTGATGCTGAGTGAAGGCCAACGGTGTGACGGTGCTGCTTGGATGGTGGAAATTGGCCCTGAGGAGGAGGAATTTTCACTCCCAGGGCAGTGCTCCAGAGCTTGCGAGAGGGGAGATGCAGAGGAAGGTGAAGATGACGGGCGTGGCTGGGAGGTGGATTGTGATGCCGTTTCCACGGCAGCGACCTGAGTGCCTTGCGGCAGTGGTCAGGCAGACACTGTGACGTCATCAAGTGCATCTCAGACAGTCCAAAGTGGCCCGGCCAAGAGCTCAGGCAGTGGGAAGGGCTAGTAGAGGCAGGCGAAGCCAAGAGAGTTGGGCTGCTGCTTGTGAGGTCATGGCATGAGAGCAATGGGATTGGCCAGGAGCAGGCAGGTGTCATGAGGTCATCAAGGAGAGCAGCTGGGAAGGCTGCAGAGAAGACGAGCGGGCCCCTGGTGAGGCCCTGCCCCGGTCTGAAGTCAGCTGTACGTGAGATGGGAACCTCCGGGAGGTGACGTGAGAACTTGCGGGATGTGACAGAGGGCAGCGGGAGAAGAGAGCAGAAGTCTGGGCGGCAGGCAGCCTGTGTCCCAGCTGGGTCTGTCAGGCGGCTGCAGATGGGAGAAGTGGCCAAAGTGCAGAGAGGGGAGCGCTGGGGACCTTGTGGGCAGTCAAGTCTTGCAAGGCCAACACGGATGCCTTGGGTGATGGCATCAGTGATGCCACTGAAGCCCCGGAGGAGCTAGGCAACGCTATGCAAAGTACCGATTTTGGGTGGAAATGGAGAAAAGCTGAGAGCGTTGAGGAAGAAGTAATTTCTGAGGGGGGGCGATGAGTTGGGGAGGCCAGCGGGGCAGAGCAAGGGAGGGCTGAGGGTGAATGGCGGAAGGAGCAGCCTGTGGAAGAGGGGTGAGGAGGGGGGCTGAAGGGGCCAGGTGCCCGTGGGGAGGGTGTGGTGAGTGCTGCTCTGGCCAAAGCCCGCGCCTGATGGCCGTGGTCTGTCCTGCTTCTTGTCCTGGTTTCAGCTGGGGTGGAGTTCTCTTCCGAGTAGTTCGTATGGCATTGTGGTTTAGATTTGTGCCGAGAAGAGTGTTGATAACGGGGATGTGTTTGTTCTTGCTGATGAGTGCTTGCGCAGCGCTAAGGCCTTTTCTGCTTCTGACGCTGCCCCGCCAGGCAGTAGGCTGGGGGTGCACGAGAAGTTGGTAGGGGACGCGGCTGGGACAGCTGAGCCCAAGTGACCAAGGGCTATGCCAGAGCATAGGACGTGGTGCTGAGCAACGGAAGCTGGGCTGAGACGACGGAAGCGCGGATGTTCAGAGTGATGGCGTTTATCTTCCGAAGTAGCCGTTAGGAGGGCTGAAGCCCTGCTTTCCTTTCAATGGCTAAACATCGGCCTGCTGGTGGGAGGCAGTGAAGGAAGGCCTCATTTTGCATTGTTTGCGTGTGCAGCTCCTGCTTTACCTATGAAAGTGCCTTCCTCTCAAGCCATGTCTTGTCTCCCTTTTACCTTTCCTGGGCTCACTCTGGGGGCGGGGGTGTACGCGCGCGCGCGCGCGCGCGTGTGTGTGTGTTTGGGCGTACGTGCTTTGCTGGTGAGGTGGGGCTAGCGAGGAGGAGGGGGGCGCCAGCAGGATCTGGAGAGAGCCAGGCTTGGAACTGCCAAGTGGGTAATATCTGTGAGCGCGGGCACGCCCAAAGGCCAGGCTCGCAGCGGAGGGAGCATGGGGCTGCGTGAGCCCGCAGGTACGTTCTGCCAGGAAGGTAGGGATGTGGGGTGTGGTGATGCTGAGTGAAGGCCAACGGTGTGACGGTGCTGCTTGGATGGTGGAAATTGGCCCTGAGGAGGAGGAATTTTCACTCCCAGGGCAGTGCTCCAGAGCTTGCGAGAGGGGAGATGCAGAGGAAGGTGAAGATGACGGGCGTGGCTGGGAGGTGGATTGTGATGCCGTTTCCACGGCAGCGACCTGAGTGCCTTGCGGCAGTGGTCAGGCAGACACTGTGACGTCATCAAGTGCATCTCAGACAGTCCAAAGTGGCCCGGCCAAGAGCTCAGGCAGTGGGAAGGGCTAGTAGAGGCAGGCGAAGCCAAGAGAGTTGGGCTGCTGCTTGTGAGGTCATGGCATGAGAGCAATGGGATTGGCCAGGAGCAGGCAGGTGTCATGAGGTCATCAAGGAGAGCAGCTGGGAAGGCTGCAGAGAAGACGAGCGGGCCCCTGGTGAGGCCCTGCCCCGGTCTGAAGTCAGCTGTACGTGAGATGGGAACCTCCGGGAGGTGACGTGAGAACCTCCGGGAGGTGACGTGAGAACTTGCGGGATGTGACAGAGGGCAGCGGGAGAAGAGAGCAGAAGTCTGGGCGGCAGGCAGCCTGTGTCCCAGCTGGGTCTGTCAGGCGGCTGCAGATGGGAGAAGTGGCCAAAGTGCAGAGAGGGGAGCGCTGGGGACCTTGTGGGCAGTCAAGTCTTGCAAGGCCAACACGGATGCCTTGGGTGATGGCATCAGTGATGCCACTGAAGCCCCGGAGGAGCTAGGCAACGCTATGCAAAGTACCGATTTTGGGTGGAAATGGAGAAAAGCTGAGAGCGTTGAGGAAGAAGTAATTTCTGAGGGGGGGCGATGAGTTGGGGAGGCCAGCGGGGCAGAGCAAGGGAGGGCTGAGGGTGAATGGCGGAAGGAGCAGCCTGTGGAAGAGGGGTGAGGAGGGGGGCTGAAGGGGCCAGGTGCCCGTGGGGAGGGTGTGGTGAGTGCTGCTCTGGCCAAAGCCCGCGCCTGATGGCCGTGGTCTGTCCTGCTTCTTGTCCTGGTTTCAGCTGGGGTGGAGTTCTCTTCCGAGTAGTTCGTATGGCATTGTGGTTTAGATTTGTGCCGAGAAGAGTGTTGATAACGGGGATGTGTTTGTTCTTGCTGATGAGTGCTTGCGCAGCGCTAAGGCCTTTTCTGCTTCTGACGCTGCCCCGCCAGGCAGTAGGCTGGGGGTGCACGAGAAGTTGGTAGGGGACGCGGCTGGGACAGCTGAGCCCAAGTGACCAAGGGCTATGCCAGAGCATAGGACGTGGTGCTGAGCAACGGAAGCTGGGCTGAGACGACGGAAGCGCGGATGTTCAGAGTGATGGCGTTTATCTTCCGAAGTAGCCGTTAGGAGGGCTGAAGCCCTGCTTTCCTTTCAATGGCTAAACATCGGCCTGCTGGTGGGAGGCAGTGAAGGAAGGCCTCATTTTGCATGGTTTGCGTGTGCAGCTCCTGCTTTACCTATGAAAGTGCCTTCCTCTCAAGCCATGTCTTGCCTCCCTTTTACCTTTCCTGGGCTCACTCTGGGGGCGGGGGTGTACGCGCGCGCGCGCGCGCGTGTGTGTGTGTTTGGGCGTACGTGCTTTGCTGGTGAGGTGGGGCTAGCGAGGAGGAGGGGGGCGCCAGCAGGATCTGGAGAGAGCCAGGCTTGGAACTGCCAAGTGGGTAATATCTGTGAGCGCGGGCACGCCCAAAGGCCAGGCTCGCAGCGGAGGGAGCATGGGGCTGCGTGAGCCCGCAGGTACGTTCTGCCAGGAAGGTAGGGATGTGGGGTGTGGTGATGCTGAGTGAAGGCCAACGGTGTGACGGTGCTGCTTGGATGGTGGAAATTGGCCCTGAGGAGGAGGAATTTTCACTCCCAGGGCAGTGCTCCAGAGCTTGCGAGAGGGGAGATGCAGAGGAAGGTGAAGATGACGGGCGTGGCTGGGAGGTGGATTGTGATGCCGTTTCCACGGCAGCGACCTGAGTGCCTTGCGGCAGTGGTCAGGCAGACACTGTGACGTCATCAAGTGCATCTCAGACAGTCCAAAGTGGCCCGGCCAAGAGCTCAGGCAGTGGGAAGGGCTAGTAGAGGCAGGCGAAGCCAAGAGAGTTGGGCTGCTGCTTGTGAGGTCATGGCATGAGAGCAATGGGATTGGCCAGGAGCAGGCAGGTGTCATGAGGTCATCAAGGAGAGCAGCTGGGAAGGCTGCAGAGAAGACGAGCGGGCCCCTGGTGAGGCCCTGCCCCGGTCTGAAGTCAGCTGTACGTGAGATGGGAACCTCCGGGAGGTGACGTGAGAACCTCCGGGAGGTGACGTGAGAACTTGCGGGATGTGACAGAGGGCAGCGGGAGAAGAGAGCAGAAGTCTGGGCGGCAGGCAGCCTGTGTCCCAGCTGGGTCTGTCAGGCGGCTGCAGATGGGAGAAGTGGCCAAAGTGCAGAGAGGGGAGCGCTGGGGACCTTGTGGGCAGTCAAGTCTTGCAAGGCCAACACGGATGCCTTGGGTGATGGCATCAGTGATGCCACTGAAGCCCCGGAGGAGCTAGGCAACGCTATGCAAAGTACCGATTTTGGGTGGAAATGGAGAAAAGCTGAGAGCGTTGAGGAAGAAGTAATTTCTGAGGCGGGGGGGGGCGATGAGTTGGGGAGGCCAGCGGGGCAGAGCAAGGGAGGGCTGAGGGTGAATGGCGGAAGGAGCAGCCTGTGGAAGAGGGGTGAGGAGGGGGGCTGAAGGGGCCAGGTGCCCGTGGGGAGGGTGTGGTGAGTGCTGCTCTGGCCAAAGCCCGCGCCTGATGGCCGTGGTCTGTCCTGCTTCTTGTCCTGGTTTCAGCTGGGGTGGAGTTCTCTTCCGAGTAGTTCGTATGGCATTGTGGTTTAGATTTGTGCCGAGAAGAGTGTTGATAACGGGGATGTGTTTGTTCTTGCTGATGAGTGCTTGCGCAGCGCTAAGGCCTTTTCTGCTTCTGACGCTGCCCCGCCAGGCAGTAGGCTGGGGGTGCACGAGAAGTTGGTAGGGGACGCGGCTGGGACAGCTGAGCCCAAGTGACCAAGGGCTATGCCAGAGCATAGGACGTGGTGCTGAGCAACGGAAGCTGGGCTGAGACGACGGAAGCGCGGATGTTCAGAGTGATGGCGTTTATCTTCCGAAGTAGCCGTTAGGAGGGCTGAAGCCCTGCTTTCCTTTCAATGGCTAAACATCGGCCTGCTGGTGGGAGGCAGTGAAGGAAGGCCTCATTTTGCATTGTTTGCGTGTGCAGCTCCTGCTTTACCTATGAAAGTGCCTTCCTCTCAAGCCATGTCTTGCCTCCCTTTTACCTTTCCTGGGCTCACTCTGGGGGCGGGGGTGTACGCGCGCGCGCGCGCGCGTGTGTGTGTGTTTGGGCGTACGTGCTTTGCTGGTGAGGTGGGGCTAGCGAGGAGGAGGGGGGCGCCAGCAGGATCTGGAGAGAGCCAGGCTTGGAACTGCCAAGTGGGTAATATCTGTGAGCGCGGGCACGCCCAAAGGCCAGGCTCGCAGCGGAGGGAGCATGGGGCTGCGTGAGCCCGCAGGTACGTTCTGCCAGGAAGGTAGGGATGTGGGGAGTGGTGATGCTGAGTGAAGGCCAACGGTGTGACGGTGCTGCTTGGATGGTGGAAATTGGCCCTGAGGAGGAGGAATTTTCACTCCCAGGGCAGTGCTCCAGAGCTTGCGAGAGGGGAGATGCAGAGGAAGGTGAAGATGACGGGCGTGGCTGGGAGGTGGATTGTGATGCCGTTTCCACGGCAGCGACCTGAGTGCCTTGCGGCAGTGGTCAGGCAGACACTGTGACGTCATCAAGTGCATCTCAGACAGTCCAAAGTGGCCCGGCCAAGAGCTCAGGCAGTGGGAAGGGCTAGTAGAGGCAGGCGAAGCCAAGAGAGTTGGGCTGCTGCTTGTGAGGTCATGGCATGAGAGCAATGGGATTGGCCAGGAGCAGGCAGGTGTCATGAGGTCATCAAGGAGAGCAGCTGGGAAGGCTGCAGAGAAGACGAGCGGGCCCCTGGTGAGGCCCTGCCCCGGTCTGAAGTCAGCTGTACGTGAGATGGGAACCTCCGGGAGGTGACGTGAGAACTTGCGGGATGTGACAGAGGGCAGCGGGAGAAGAGAGCAGAAGTCTGGGCGGCAGGCAGCCTGTGTCCCAGCTGGGTCTGTCAGGCGGCTGCAGATGGGAGAAGTGGCCAAAGTGCAGAGAGGGGAGCGCTGGGGACCTTGTGGGCAGTCAAGTCTTGCAAGGCCAACACGGATGCCTTGGGTGATGGCATCAGTGATGCCACTGAAGCCCCGGAGGAGCTAGGCAACGCTATGCAAAGTACCGATTTTGGGTGGAAATGGAGAAAAGCTGAGAGCGTTGAGGAAGAAGTAATTTCTGAGGGGGGGCGATGAGTTGGGGAGGCCAGCGGGGCAGAGCAAGGGAGGGCTGAGGGTGAATGGCGGAAGGAGCAGCCTGTGGAAGAGGGGTGAGGAGGGGGGCTGAAGGGGCCAGGTGCCCGTGGGGAGGGTGTGGTGAGTGCTGCTCTGGCCAAAGCCCGCGCCTGATGGCCGTGGTCTGTCCTGCTTCTTGTCCTGGTTTCAGCTGGGGTGGAGTTCTCTTCCGAGTAGTTCGTATGGCATTGTGGTTTAGATTTGTGCCGAGAAGAGTGTTGATAACGGGGATGTGTTTGTTCTTGCTGATGAGTGCTTGCGCAGCGCTAAGGCCTTTTCTGCTTCTGACGCTGCCCCGCCAGGCAGTAGGCTGGGGGTGCACGAGAAGTTGGTAGGGGACGCGGCTGGGACAGCTGAGCCCAAGTGACCAAGGGCTATGCCAGAGCATAGGACGTGGTGCTGAGCAACGGAAGCTGGGCTGAGACGACGGAAGCGCGGATGTTCAGAGTGATGGCGTTTATCTTCCGAAGTAGCCGTTAGGAGGGCTGAAGCCCTGCTTTCCTTTCAATGGCTAAACATCGGCCTGCTGGTGGGAGGCAGTGAAGGAAGGCCTCATTTTGCATTGTTTGCGTGTGCAGCTCCTGCTTTACCTATGAAAGTGCCTTCCTCTCAAGCCATGTCTTGTCTCCCTTTTACCTTTCCTGGGCTCACTCTGGGGGCGGGGGTGTACGCGCGCGCGCGCGCGCGTGTGTGTGTGTTTGGGCGTACGTGCTTTGCTGGTGAGGTGGGGCTAGCGAGGAGGAGGGGGGCGCCAGCAGGATCTGGAGAGAGCCAGGCTTGGAACTGCCAAGTGGGTAATATCTGTGAGCGCGGGCACGCCCAAAGGCCAGGCTCGCAGCGGAGGGAGCATGGGGCTGCGTGAGCCCGCAGGTACGTTCTGCCAGGAAGGTAGGGATGTGGGGTGTGGTGATGCTGAGTGAAGGCCAACGGTGTGACGGTGCTGCTTGGATGGTGGAAATTGGCCCTGAGGAGGAGGAATTTTCACTCCCAGGGCAGTGCTCCAGAGCTTGCGAGAGGGGAGATGCAGAGGAAGGTGAAGATGACGGGCGTGGCTGGGAGGTGGATTGTGATGCCGTTTCCACGGCAGCGACCTGAGTGCCTTGCGGCAGTGGTCAGGCAGACACTGTGACGTCATCAAGTGCATCTCAGACAGTCCAAAGTGGCCCGGCCAAGAGCTCAGGCAGTGGGAAGGGCTAGTAGAGGCAGGCGAAGCCAAGAGAGTTGGGCTGCTGCTTGTGAGGTCATGGCATGAGAGCAATGGGATTGGCCAGGAGCAGGCAGGTGTCATGAGGTCATCAAGGAGAGCAGCTGGGAAGGCTGCAGAGAAGACGAGCGGGCCCCTGGTGAGGCCCTGCCCCGGTCTGAAGTCAGCTGTACGTGAGATGGGAACCTCCGGGAGGTGACGTGAGAACCTCCGGGAGGTGACGTGAGAACTTGCGGGATGTGACAGAGGGCAGCGGGAGAAGAGAGCAGAAGTCTGGGCGGCAGGCAGCCTGTGTCCCAGCTGGGTCTGTCAGGCGGCTGCAGATGGGAGAAGTGGCCAAAGGGCAGAGAGGGGAGCGCTGGGGACCTTGTGGGCAGTCAAGTCTTGCAAGGCCAACACGGATGCCTTGGGTGATGGCATCAGTGATGCCACTGAAGCCCCGGAGGAGCTAGGCAACGCTATGCAAAGTACCGATTTTGGGTGGAAATGGAGAAAAGCTGAGAGCGTTGAGGAAGAAGTAATTTCTGAGGCGGGGGGGGCGATGAGTTGGGGAGGCCAGCGGGGCAGAGCAAGGGAGGGCTGAGGGTGAATGGCGGAAGGAGCAGCCTGTGGAAGAGGGGTGAGGAGGGGGGCTGAAGGGGCCAGGTGCCCGTGGGGAGGGTGTGGTGAGTGCTGCTCTGGCCAAAGCCCGCGCCTGATGGCCGTGGTCTGTCCTGCTTCTTGTCCTGGTTTCAGCTGGGGTGGAGTTCTCTTCCGAGTAGTTCGTATGGCATTGTGGTTTAGATTTGTGCCGAGAAGAGTGTTGATAACGGGGATGTGTTTGTTCTTGCTGATGAGTGCTTGCGCAGCGCTAAGGCCTTTTCTGCTTCTGACGCTGCCCCGCCAGGCAGTAGGCTGGGGGTGCACGAGAAGTTGGTAGGGGACGCGGCTGGGACAGCTGAGCCCAAGTGACCAAGGGCTATGCCAGAGCATAGGACGTGGTGCTGAGCAACGGAAGCTGGGCTGAGACGACGGAAGCGCGGATGTTCAGAGTGATGGCGTTTATCTTCCGAAGTAGCCGTTAGGAGGGCTGAAGCCCTGCTTTCCTTTCAATGGCTAAACATCGGCCTGCTGGTGGGAGGCAGTGAAGGAAGGCCTCATTTTGCATTGTTTGCGTGTGCAGCTCCTGCTTTACCTATGAAAGTGCCTTCCTCTCAAGCCATGTCTTGTCTCCCTTTTACCTTTCCTGGGCTCACTCTGGGGGCGGGGGTGTACGCGCGCGCGCGCGCGCGTGTGTGTGTGTTTGGGCGTACGTGCTTTGCTGGTGAGGTGGGGCTAGCGAGGAGGAGGGGGGCGCCAGCAGGATCTGGAGAGAGCCAGGCTTGGAACTGCCAAGTGGGTAATATCTGTGAGCGCGGGCACGCCCAAAGGCCAGGCTCGCAGCGGAGGGAGCATGGGGCTGCGTGAGCCCGCAGGTACGTTCTGCCAGGAAGGTAGGGATGTGGGGTGTGGTGATGCTGAGGGAAGGCCAACGGTGTGACGGTGCTGCTTGGATGGTGGAAATTGGCCCTGAGGAGGAGGAATTTTCACTCCCAGGGCAGTGCTCCAGAGCTTGCGAGAGGGGAGATGCAGAGGAAGGTGAAGATGACGGGCGTGGCTGGGAGGTGGATTGTGATGCCGTTTCCACGGCAGCGACCTGAGTGCCTTGCGGCAGTGGTCAGGCAGACACTGTGACGTCATCAAGTGCATCTCAGACAGTCCAAAGTGGCCCGGCCAAGAGCTCAGGCAGTGGGAAGGGCTAGTAGAGGCAGGCGAAGCCAAGAGAGTTGGGCTGCTGCTTGTGAGGTCATGGCATGAGAGCAATGGGATTGGCCAGGAGCAGGCAGGTGTCATGAGGTCATCAAGGAGAGCAGCTGGGAAGGCTGCAGAGAAGACGAGCGGGCCCCTGGTGAGGCCCTGCCCCGGTCTGAAGTCAGCTGTACATGAGATGGGAACCTCCGGGAGGTGACGTGAGAACTTGCGGGATGTGACAGAGGGCAGCGGGAGAAGAGAGCAGAAGTCTGGGCGGCAAGCAGCCTGTGTCCCAGCTGGGTCTGTCAGGCGGCTGCAGATGGGAGAAGTGGCCAAAGTGCAGAGAGGGGAGCGCTGGGGACCTTGTGGGCAGTCAAGTCTTGCAAGGCCAACAGTGATGCCTTGGGTGATGGCATCAGTGATGCCACTGAAGCCCCGGAGGAGCTAGGCAACGCTATGCAAAGTACCGATTTTGGGTGGAAATGGAGAAAAGCTGAGAGCGTTGAGGAAGAAGTAATTTCTGAGGGGGGGCGATGAGTTGGGGAGGCCAGCGGGGCAGAGCAAGGGAGGGCTGAGGGTGAATGGCGGAAGGAGCAGCCTGTGGAAGAGGGGTGAGGAGGGGGGCTGAAGGGGCCAGGTGCCCGTGGGGAGGGTGTGGTGAGTGCTGCTCTGGCCAAAGCCCGCGCCTGATGGCCGTGGTCTGTCCTGCTTCTTGTCCTGGTTTCAGCTGGGGTGGAGTTCTCTTCCGAGTAGTTCGTATGGCATTGTGGTTTAGATTTGTGCCGAGAAGAGTGTTGATAACGGGGATGTGTTTGTTCTTGCTGATGAGTGCTTGCGCAGCGCTAAGGCCTTTTCTGCTTCTGACGCTGCCCCGCCAGGCAGTAGGCTGGGGGTGCACGAGAAGTTGGTAGGGGACGCGGCTGGGACAGCTGAGCCCAAGTGACCAAGGGCTATGCCAGAGCATAGGACGTGGTGCTGAGCAACGGAAGCTGGGCTGAGACGACGGAAGCGCGGATGTTCAGAGTGATGGCGTTTATCTTCCGAAGTAGCCGTTAGGAGGGCTGAAGCCCTGCTTTCCTTTCAATGGCTAAACATCGGCCTGCTGGTGGGAGGCAGTGAAGGAAGGCCTCATTTTGCATTGTTTGCGTGTGCAGCTCCTGCTTTACCTATGAAAGTGCCTTCCTCTCAAGCCATGTCTTGTCTCCCTTTTACCTTTCCTGGGCTCACTCTGGGGGCGGGGGTGTACGCGCGCGCGCGCGCGCGTGTGTGTGTGTTTGGGCGTACGTGCTTTGCTGGTGAGGTGGGGCTAGCGAGGAGGAGGGGGGCGCCAGCAGGATCTGGAGAGAGCCAGGCTTGGAACTGCCAAGTGGGTAATATCTGTGAGCGCGGGCACGCCCAAAGGCCAGGCTCGCAGCGGAGGGAGCATGGGGCTGCGTGAGCCCGCAGGTACGTTCTGCCAGGAAGGTAGGGATGTGGGGTGTGGTGATGCTGAGTGAAGGCCAACGGTGTGACGGTGCTGCTTGGATGGTGGAAATTGGCCCTGAGGAGGAGGAATTTTCACTCCCAGGGCAGTGCTCCAGAGCTTGCGAGAGGGGAGATGCAGAGGAAGGTGAAGATGACGGGCGTGGCTGGGAGGTGGATTGTGATGCCGTTTCCACGGCAGCGACCTGAGTGCCTTGCGGCAGTGGTCAGGCAGACACTGTGACGTCATCAAGTGCATCTCAGACAGTCCAAAGTGGCCCGGCCAAGAGCTCAGGCAGTGGGAAGGGCTAGTAGAGGCAGGCGAAGCCAAGAGAGTTGGGCTGCTGCTTGTGAGGTCATGGCATGAGAGCAATGGGATTGGCCAGGAGCAGGCAGGTGTCATGAGGTCATCAAGGAGAGCAGCTGGGAAGGCTGCAGAGAAGACGAGCGGGCCCCTGGTGAGGCCCTGCCCCGGTCTGAAGTCAGCTGTACGTGAGATGGGAACCTCCGGGAGGTGACGTGAGAACCTCCGGGAGGTGATGTGAGAACTTGCGGGATGTGACAGAGGGCAGCGGGAGAAGAGAGCAGAAGTCTGGGCGGCAGGCAGCCTGTGTCCCAGCTGGGTCTGTCAGGCGGCTGCAGATGGGAGAAGTGGCCAAAGTGCAGAGAGGGGAGCGCTGGGGACCTTGTGGGCAGTCAAGTCTTGCAAGGCCAACACGGATGCCTTGGGTGATGGCATCAGTGATGCCACTGAAGCCCCGGAGGAGCTAGGCAACGCTATGCAAAGTACCGATTTTGGGTGGAAATGGAGAAAAGCTGAGAGCGTTGAGGAAGAAGTAATTTCTGAGGGGGGGCGATGAGTTGGGGAGGCCAGCGGGGCAGAGCAAGGGAGGGCTGAGGGTGAATGGCGGAAGGAGCAGCCTGTGGAAGAGGGGTGAGGAGGGGGGCTGAAGGGGCCAGGTGCCCGTGGGGAGGGTGTGGTGAGTGCTGCTCTGGCCAAAGCCCGCGCCTGATGGCCGTGGTCTGTCCTGCTTCTTGTCCTGGTTTCAGCTGGGGTGGAGTTCTCTTCCGAGTAGTTCGTATGGCATTGTGGTTTAGATTTGTGCCGAGAAGAGTGTTGATAACGGGGATGTGTTTGTTCTTGCTGATGAGTGCTTGCGCAGCGCTAAGGCCTTTTCTGCTTCTGACGCTGCCCCGCCAGGCAGTAGGCTGGGGGTGCACGAGAAGTTGGTAGGGGACGCGGCTGGGACAGCTGAGCCCAAGTGACCAAGGGCTATGCCAGAGCATAGGACGTGGTGCTGAGCAACGGAAGCTGGGCTGAGACGACGGAAGCGCGGATGTTCAGAGTGATGGCGTTTATCTTCCGAAGTAGCCGTTAGGAGGGCTGAAGCCCTGCTTTCCTTTCAATGGCTAAACATCGGCCTGCTGGTGGGAGGCAGTGAAGGAAGGCCTCATTTTGCATTGTTTGCGTGTGCAGCTCCTGCTTTACCTATGAAAGTGCCTTCCTCTCAAGCCATGTCTTGCCTCCCTTTTACCTTTCCTGGGCTCACTCTGGGGGCGGGGGTGTACGCGCGCGCGCGCGCGCGTGTGTGTGTGTTTGGGCGTACGTGCTTTGCTGGTGAGGTGGGGCTAGCGAGGAGGAGGGGGGCGCCAGCAGGATCTGGAGAGAGCCAGGCTTGGAACTGCCAAGTGGGTAATATCTGTGAGCGCGGGCACGCCCAAAGGCCAGGCTCGCAGCGGAGGGAGCATGGGGCTGCGTGAGCCCGCAGGTACGTTCTGCCAGGAAGGTAGGGATGTGGGGTGTGGTGATGCTGAGTGAAGGCCAACGGTGTGACGGTGCTGCTTGGATGGTGGAAATTGGCCCTGAGGAGGAGGAATTTTCACTCCCAGGGCAGTGCTCCAGAGCTTGCGAGAGGGGAGATGCAGAGGAAGGTGAAGATGACGGGCGTGGCTGGGAGGTGGATTGTGATGCCGTTTCCACGGCAGCGACCTGAGTGCCTTGCGGCAGTGGTCAGGCAGACACTGTGACGTCATCAAGTGCATCTCAGACAGTCCAAAGTGGCCCGGCCAAGAGCTCAGGCAGTGGGAAGGGCTAGTAGAGGCAGGCGAAGCCAAGAGAGTTGGGCTGCTGCTTGTGAGGTCATGGCATGAGAGCAATGGGATTGGCCAGGAGCAGGCAGGTGTCATGAGGTCATCAAGGAGAGCAGCTGGGAAGGCTGCAGAGAAGACGAGCGGGCCCCTGGTGAGGCCCTGCCCCGGTCTGAAGTCAGCTGTACGTGAGATGGGAACCTCCGGGAGGTGACGTGAGAACTTGCGGGATGTGACAGAGGGCAGCGGGAGAAGAGAGCAGAAGTCTGGGCGGCAAGCAGCCTGTGTCCCAGCTGGGTCTGTCAGGCGGCTGCAGATGGGAGAAGTGGCCAAAGTGCAGAGAGGGGAGCGCTGGGGACCTTGTGGGCAGTCAAGTCTTGCAAGGCCAACACGGATGCCTTGGGTGATGGCATCAGTGATGCCACTGAAGCCCCGGAGGAGCTAGGCAACGCTATGCAAAGTACCGATTTTGGGTGGAAATGGAGAAAAGCTGAGAGCGTTGAGGAAGAAGTAATTTCTGAGGGGGGGCGATGAGTTGGGGAGGCCAGCGGGGCAGAGCAAGGGAGGGCTGAGGGTGAATGGCGGAAGGAGCAGCCTGTGGAAGAGGGGTGAGGAGGGGGGCTGAAGGGGCCAGGTGCCCGTGGGGAGGGTGTGGTGAGTGCTGCTCTGGCCAAAGCCCGCGCCTGATGGCCGTGGTCTGTCCTGCTTCTTGTCCTGGTTTCAGCTGGGGTGGAGTTCTCTTCCGAGTAGTTCGTATGGCATTGTGGTTTAGATTTGTGCCGAGAAGAGTGTTGATAACGGGGATGTGTTTGTTCTTGCTGATGAGTGCTTGCGCAGCGCTAAGGCCTTTTCTGCTTCTGACGCTGCCCCGCCAGGCAGTAGGCTGGGGGTGCACGAGAAGTTGGTAGGGGACGCGGCTGGGACAGCTGAGCCCAAGTGACCAAGGGCTATGCCAGAGCATAGGACGTGGTGCTGAGCAACGGAAGCTGGGCTGAGACGACGGAAGCGCGGATGTTCAGAGTGATGGCGTTTATCTTCCGAAGTAGCCGTTAGGAGGGCTGAAGCCCTGCTTTCCTTTCAATGGCTAAACATCGGCCTGCTGGTGGGAGGCAGTGAAGGAAGGCCTCATTTTGCATTGTTTGCGTGTGCAGCTCCTGCTTTACCTATGAAAGTGCCTTCCTCTCAAGCCATGTCTTGTCTCCCTTTTACCTTTCCTGGGCTCACTCTGGGGGCGGGGGTGTACGCGCGCGCGCGCGCGCGTGTGTGTGTGTTTGGGCGTACGTGCTTTGCTGGTGAGGTGGGGCTAGCGAGGAGGAGGGGGGCGCCAGCAGGATCTGGAGAGAGCCAGGCTTGGAACTGCCAAGTGGGTAATATCTGTGAGCGCGGGCACGCCCAAAGGCCAGGCTCGCAGCGGAGGGAGCATGGGGCTGCGTGAGCCCGCAGGTACGTTCTGCCAGGAAGGTAGGGATGTGGGGAGTGGTGATGCTGAGTGAAGGCCAACGGTGTGACGGTGCTGCTTGGATGGTGGAAATTGGCCCTGAGGAGGAGGAATTTTCACTCCCAGGGCAGTGCTCCAGAGCTTGCGAGAGGGGAGATGCAGAGGAAGGTGAAGATGACGGGCGTGGCTGGGAGGTGGATTGTGATGCCGTTTCCACGGCAGCGACCTGAGTGCCTTGCGGCAGTGGTCAGGCAGACACTGTGACGTCATCAAGTGCATCTCAGACAGTCCAAAGTGGCCCGGCCAAGAGCTCAGGCAGTGGGAAGGGCTAGTAGAGGCAGGCGAAGCCAAGAGAGTTGGGCTGCTGCTTGTGAGGTCATGGCATGAGAGCAATGGGATTGGCCAGGAGCAGGCAGGTGTCATGAGGTCATCAAGGAGAGCAGCTGGGAAGGCTGCAGAGAAGACGAGCGGGCCCCTGGTGAGGCCCTGCCCCGGTCTGAAGTCAGCTGTACGTGAGATGGGAACCTCCGGGAGGTGACGTGAGAACCTCCGGGAGGTGACGTGAGAACTTGCGGGATGTGACAGAGGGCAGCGGGAGAAGAGAGCAGAAGTCTGGGCGGCAGGCAGCCTGTGTCCCAGCTGGGTCTGTCGGGCGGCTGCAGATGGGAGAAGCGGCCAAAGGGCAGAGAGGGGAGCGCTGGGGACCTTGTGGGCAGTCAAGTCTTGCAAGGCCAACACGGATGCCTTGGGTGATGGCATCAGTGATGCCACTGAAGCCCCGGAGGAGCTAGGCAACGCTATGCAAAGTACCGATTTTGGGTGGAAATGGAGAAAAGCTGAGAGCGTTGAGGAAGAAGTAATTTCTGAGGGGGGGCGATGAGTTGGGGAGGCCAGCGGGGCAGAGCAAGGGAGGGCTGAGGGTGAATGGCGGAAGGAGCAGCCTGTGGAAGAGGGGTGAGGAGGGGGGCTGAAGGGGCCAGGTGCCCGTGGGGAGGGTGTGGTGAGTGCTGCTCTGGCCAAAGCCCGCGCCTGATGGCCGTGGTCTGTCCTGCTTCTTGTCCTGGTTTCAGCTGGGGTGGAGTTCTCTTCCGAGTAGTTCGTATGGCATTGTGGTTTAGATTTGTGCCGAGAAGAGTGTTGATAACGGGGATGTGTTTGTTCTTGCTGATGAGTGCTTGCGCAGCGCTAAGGCCTTTTCTGCTTCTGACGCTGCCCCGCCAGGCAGTAGGCTGGGGGTGCACGAGAAGTTGGTAGGGGACGCGGCTGGGACAGCTGAGCCCAAGTGACCAAGGGCTATGCCAGAGCATAGGACGTGGTGCTGAGCAACGGAAGCTGGGCTGAGACGACGGAAGCGCGGATGTTCAGAGTGATGGCGTTTATCTTCCGAAGTAGCCGTTAGGAGGGCTGAAGCCCTGCTTTCCTTTCAATGGCTAAACATCGGCCTGCTGGTGGGAGGCAGTGAAGGAAGGCCTCATTTTGCATTGTTTGCGTGTGCAGCTCCTGCTTTACCTATGAAAGTGCCTTCCTCTCAAGCCATGTCTTGTCTCCCTTTTACCTTTCCTGGGCTCACTCTGGGGGCGGGGGTGTACGCGCGCGCGCGCGCGCGTGTGTGTGTGTTTGGGCGTACGTGCTTTGCTGGTGAGGTGGGGCTAGCGAGGAGGAGGGGGGCGCCAGCAGGATCTGGAGAGAGCCAGGCTTGGAACTGCCAAGTGGGTAATATCTGTGAGCGCGGGCACGCCCAAAGGCCAGGCTCGCAGCGGAGGGAGCATGGGGCTGCGTGAGCCCGCAGGTACGTTCTGCCAGGAAGGTAGGGATGTGGGGAGTGGTGATGCTGAGTGAAGGCCAACGGTGTGACGGTGCTGCTTGGATGGTGGAAATTGGCCCTGAGGAGGAGGAATTTTCACTCCCAGGGCAGTGCTCCAGAGCTTGCGAGAGGGGAGATGCAGAGGAAGGTGAAGATGACGGGCGTGGCTGGGAGGTGGATTGTGATGCCGTTTCCACGGCAGCGACCTGAGTGCCTTGCGGCAGTGGTCAGGCAGACACTGTGACGTCATCAAGTGCATCTCAGACAGTCCAAAGTGGCCCGGCCAAGAGCTCAGGCAGTGGGAAGGGCTAGTAGAGGCAGGCGAAGCCAAGAGAGTTGGGCTGCTGCTTGTGAGGTCATGGCATGAGAGCAATGGGATTGGCCAGGAGCAGGCAGGTGTCATGAGGTCATCAAGGAGAGCAGCTGGGAAGGCTGCAGAGAAGACGAGCGGGCCCCTGGTGAGGCCCTGCCCCGGTCTGAAGTCAGCTGTACGTGAGATGGGAACCTCCGGGAGGTGACGTGAGAACCTCCGGGAGGTGACGTGAGAACTTGCGGGATGTGACAGAGGGCAGCGGGAGAAGAGAGCAGAAGTCTGGGCGGCAGGCAGCCTGTGTCCCAGCTGGGTCTGTCGGGCGGCTGCAGATGGGAGAAGCGGCCAAAGGGCAGAGAGGGGAGCGCTGGGGACCTTGTGGGCAGTCAAGTCTTGCAAGGCCAACACGGATGCCTTGGGTGATGGCATCAGTGATGCCACTGAAGCCCCGGAGGAGCTAGGCAACGCTATGCAAAGTACCGATTTTGGGTGGAAATGGAGAAAAGCTGAGAGCGTTGAGGAAGAAGTAATTTCTGAGGGGGGGCGATGAGTTGGGGAGGCCAGCGGGGCAGAGCAAGGGAGGGCTGAGGGTGAATGGCGGAAGGAGCAGCCTGTGGAAGAGGGGTGAGGAGGGGGGCTGAAGGGGCCAGGTGCCCGTGGGGAGGGTGTGGTGAGTGCTGCTCTGGCCAAAGCCCGCGCCTGATGGCCGTGGTCTGTCCTGCTTCTTGTCCTGGTTTCAGCTGGGGTGGAGTTCTCTTCCGAGTAGTTCGTATGGCATTGTGGTTTAGATTTGTGCCGAGAAGAGTGTTGATAACGGGGATGTGTTTGTTCTTGCTGATGAGTGCTTGCGCAGCGCTAAGGCCTTTTCTGCTTCTGACGCTGCCCCGCCAGGCAGTAGGCTGGGGGTGCACGAGAAGTTGGTAGGGGACGCGGCTGGGACAGCTGAGCCCAAGTGACCAAGGGCTATGCCAGAGCATAGGACGTGGTGCTGAGCAACGGAAGCTGGGCTGAGACGACGGAAGCGCGGATGTTCAGAGTGATGGCGTTTATCTTCCGAAGTAGCCGTTAGGAGGGCTGAAGCCCTGCTTTCCTTTCAATGGCTAAACATCGGCCTGCTGGTGGGAGGCAGTGAAGGAAGGCCTCATTTTGCATTGTTTGCGTGTGCAGCTCCTGCTTTACCTATGAAAGTGCCTTCCTCTCAAGCCATGTCTTGTCTCCCTTTTACCTTTCCTGGGCTCACTCTGGGGGCGGGGGTGTACGCGCGCGCGCGCGCGCGTGTGTGTGTGTTTGGGCGTACGTGCTTTGCTGGTGAGGTGGGGCTAGCGAGGAGGAGGGGGGCGCCAGCAGGATCTGGAGAGAGCCAGGCTTGGAACTGCCAAGTGGGTAATATCTGTGAGCGCGGGCACGCCCAAAGGCCAGGCTCGCAGCGGAGGGAGCATGGGGCTGCGTGAGCCCGCAGGTACGTTCTGCCAGGAAGGTAGGGATGTGGGGAGTGGTGATGCTGAGTGAAGGCCAACGGTGTGACGGTGCTGCTTGGATGGTGGAAATTGGCCCTGAGGAGGAGGAATTTTCACTCCCAGGGCAGTGCTCCAGAGCTTGCGAGAGGGGAGATGCAGAGGAAGGTGAAGATGACGGGCGTGGCTGGGAGGTGGATTGTGATGCCGTTTCCACGGCAGCGACCTGAGTGCCTTGCGGCAGTGGTCAGGCAGACACTGTGACGTCATCAAGTGCATCTCAGACAGTCCAAAGTGGCCCGGCCAAGAGCTCAGGCAGTGGGAAGGGCTAGTAGAGGCAGGCGAAGCCAAGAGAGTTGGGCTGCTGCTTGTGAGGTCATGGCATGAGAGCAATGGGATTGGCCAGGAGCAGGCAGGTGTCATGAGGTCATCAAGGAGAGCAGCTGGGAAGGCTGCAGAGAAGACGAGCGGGCCCCTGGTGAGGCCCTGCCCCGGTCTGAAGTCAGCTGTACGTGAGATGGGAACCTCCGGGAGGTGACGTGAGAACCTCCGGGAGGTGACGTGAGAACTTGCGGGATGTGACAGAGGGCAGCGGGAGAAGAGAGCAGAAGTCTGGGCGGCAGGCAGCCTGTGTCCCAGCTGGGTCTGTCGGGCGGCTGCAGATGGGAGAAGCGGCCAAAGGGCAGAGAGGGGAGCGCTGGGGACCTTGTGGGCAGTCAAGTCTTGCAAGGCCAACACGGATGCCTTGGGTGATGGCATCAGTGATGCCACTGAAGCCCCGGAGGAGCTAGGCAACGCTATGCAAAGTACCGATTTTGGGTGGAAATGGAGAAAAGCTGAGAGCGTTGAGGAAGAAGTAATTTCTGAGGGGGGGCGATGAGTTGGGGAGGCCAGCGGGGCAGAGCAAGGGAGGGCTGAGGGTGAATGGCGGAAGGAGCAGCCTGTGGAAGAGGGGTGAGGAGGGGGGCTGAAGGGGCCAGGTGCCCGTGGGGAGGGTGTGGTGAGTGCTGCTCTGGCCAAAGCCCGCGCCTGATGGCCGTGGTCTGTCCTGCTTCTTGTCCTGGTTTCAGCTGGGGTGGAGTTCTCTTCCGAGTAGTTCGTATGGCATTGTGGTTTAGATTTGTGCCGAGAAGAGTGTTGATAACGGGGATGTGTTTGTTCTTGCTGATGAGTGCTTGCGCAGCGCTAAGGCCTTTTCTGCTTCTGACGCTGCCCCGCCAGGCAGTAGGCTGGGGGTGCACGAGAAGTTGGTAGGGGACGCGGCTGGGACAGCTGAGCCCAAGTGACCAAGGGCTATGCCAGAGCATAGGACGTGGTGCTGAGCAACGGAAGCTGGGCTGAGACGACGGAAGCGCGGATGTTCAGAGTGATGGCGTTTATCTTCCGAAGTAGCCGTTAGGAGGGCTGAAGCCCTGCTTTCCTTTCAATGGCTAAACATCGGCCTGCTGGTGGGAGGCAGTGAAGGAAGGCCTCATTTTGCATTGTTTGCGTGTGCAGCTCCTGCTTTACCTATGAAAGTGCCTTCCTCTCAAGCCATGTCTTGTCTCCCTTTTACCTTTCCTGGGCTCACTCTGGGGGCGGGGGTGTACGCGCGCGCGCGCGCGCGTGTGTGTGTGTTTGGGCGTACGTGCTTTGCTGGTGAGGTGGGGCTAGCGAGGAGGAGGGGGGCGCCAGCAGGATCTGGAGAGAGCCAGGCTTGGAACTGCCAAGTGGGTAATATCTGTGAGCGCGGGCACGCCCAAAGGCCAGGCTCGCAGCGGAGGGAGCATGGGGCTGCGTGAGCCCGCAGGTACGTTCTGCCAGGAAGGTAGGGATGTGGGGAGTGGTGATGCTGAGTGAAGGCCAACGGTGTGACGGTGCTGCTTGGATGGTGGAAATTGGCCCTGAGGAGGAGGAATTTTCACTCCCAGGGCAGTGCTCCAGAGCTTGCGAGAGGGGAGATGCAGAGGAAGGTGAAGATGACGGGCGTGGCTGGGAGGTGGATTGTGATGCCGTTTCCACGGCAGCGACCTGAGTGCCTTGCGGCAGTGGTCAGGCAGACACTGTGACGTCATCAAGTGCATCTCAGACAGTCCAAAGTGGCCCGGCCAAGAGCTCAGGCAGTGGGAAGGGCTAGTAGAGGCAGGCGAAGCCAAGAGAGTTGGGCTGCTGCTTGTGAGGTCATGGCATGAGAGCAATGGGATTGGCCAGGAGCAGGCAGGTGTCATGAGGTCATCAAGGAGAGCAGCTGGGAAGGCTGCAGAGAAGACGAGCGGGCCCCTGGTGAGGCCCTGCCCCGGTCTGAAGTCAGCTGTACGTGAGATGGGAACCTCCGGGAGGTGACGTGAGAACCTCCGGGAGGTGACGTGAGAACTTGCGGGATGTGACAGAGGGCAGCGGGAGAAGAGAGCAGAAGTCTGGGCGGCAGGCAGCCTGTGTCCCAGCTGGGTCTGTCGGGCGGCTGCAGATGGGAGAAGCGGCCAAAGGGCAGAGAGGGGAGCGCTGGGGACCTTGTGGGCAGTCAAGTCTTGCAAGGCCAACACGGATGCCTTGGGTGATGGCATCAGTGATGCCACTGAAGCCCCGGAGGAGCTAGGCAACGCTATGCAAAGTACCGATTTTGGGTGGAAATGGAGAAAAGCTGAGAGCGTTGAGGAAGAAGTAATTTCTGAGGGGGGGCGATGAGTTGGGGAGGCCAGCGGGGCAGAGCAAGGGAGGGCTGAGGGTGAATGGCGGAAGGAGCAGCCTGTGGAAGAGGGGTGAGGAGGGGGGCTGAAGGGGCCAGGTGCCCGTGGGGAGGGTGTGGTGAGTGCTGCTCTGGCCAAAGCCCGCGCCTGATGGCCGTGGTCTGTCCTGCTTCTTGTCCTGGTTTCAGCTGGGGTGGAGTTCTCTTCCGAGTAGTTCGTATGGCATTGTGGTTTAGATTTGTGCCGAGAAGAGTGTTGATAACGGGGATGTGTTTGTTCTTGCTGATGAGTGCTTGCGCAGCGCTAAGGCCTTTTCTGCTTCTGACGCTGCCCCGCCAGGCAGTAGGCTGGGGGTGCACGAGAAGTTGGTAGGGGACGCGGCTGGGACAGCTGAGCCCAAGTGACCAAGGGCTATGCCAGAGCATAGGACGTGGTGCTGAGCAACGGAAGCTGGGCTGAGACGACGGAAGCGCGGATGTTCAGAGTGATGGCGTTTATCTTCCGAAGTAGCCGTTAGGAGGGCTGAAGCCCTGCTTTCCTTTCAATGGCTAAACATCGGCCTGCTGGTGGGAGGCAGTGAAGGAAGGCCTCATTTTGCATTGTTTGCGTGTGCAGCTCCTGCTTTACCTATGAAAGTGCCTTCCTCTCAAGCCATGTCTTGTCTCCCTTTTACCTTTCCTGGGCTCACTCTGGGGGCGGGGGTGTACGCGCGCGCGCGCGCGCGTGTGTGTGTGTTTGGGCGTACGTGCTTTGCTGGTGAGGTGGGGCTAGCGAGGAGGAGGGGGGCGCCAGCAGGATCTGGAGAGAGCCAGGCTTGGAACTGCCAAGTGGGTAATATCTGTGAGCGCGGGCACGCCCAAAGGCCAGGCTCGCAGCGGAGGGAGCATGGGCTGCGTGAGCCCGCAGGTACGTTCTGCCAGGAAGGTAGGGATGTGGGGAGTGGTGATGCTGAGTGAAGGCCAACGGTGTGACGGTGCTGCTTGGATGGTGGAAATTGGCCCTGAGGAGGAGGAATTTTCACTCCCAGGGCAGTGCTCCAGAGCTTGCGAGAGGGGAGATGCAGAGGAAGGTGAAGATGACGGGCGTGGCTGGGAGGTGGATTGTGATGCCGTTTCCACGGCAGCGACCTGAGTGCCTTGCGGCAGTGGTCAGGCAGACACTGTGACGTCATCAAGTGCATCTCAGACAGTCCAAAGTGGCCCGGCCAAGAGCTCAGGCAGTGGGAAGGGCTAGTAGAGGCAGGCGAAGCCAAGAGAGTTGGGCTGCTGCTTGTGAGGTCATGGCATGAGAGCAATGGGATTGGCCAGGAGCAGGCAGGTGTCATGAGGTCATCAAGGAGAGCAGCTGGGAAGGCTGCAGAGAAGACGAGCGGGCCCCTGGTGAGGCCCTGCCCCGGTCTGAAGTCAGCTGTACGTGAGATGGGAACCTCCGGGAGGTGACGTGAGAACCTCCGGGAGGTGACGTGAGAACTTGCGGGATGTGACAGAGGGCAGCGGGAGAAGAGAGCAGAAGTCTGGGCGGCAGGCAGCCTGTGTCCCAGCTGGGTCTGTCAGGCGGCTGCAGATGGGAGAAGTGGCCAAAGGGCAGAGAGGGGAGCGCTGGGGACCTTGTGGGCAGTCAAGTCTTGCAAGGCCAACACGGATGCCTTGGGTGATGGCATCAGTGATGCCACTGAAGCCCCGGAGGAGCTAGGCAACGCTATGCAAAGTACCGATTTTGGGTGGAAATGGAGAAAAGCTGAGAGCGTTGAGGAAGAAGTAATTTCTGAGGGGGGGCGATGAGTTGGGGAGGCCAGCGGGGCAGAGCAAGGGAGGGCTGAGGGTGAATGGCGGAAGGAGCAGCCTGTGGAAGAGGGGTGAGGAGGGGGGCTGAAGGGGCCAGGTGCCCGTGGGGAGGGTGTGGTGAGTGCTGCTCTGGCCAAAGCCCGCGCCTGATGGCCGTGGTCTGTCCTGCTTCTTGTCCTGGTTTCAGCTGGGGTGGAGTTCTCTTCCGAGTAGTTCGTATGGCATTGTGGTTTAGATTTGTGCCGAGAAGAGTGTTGATAACGGGGATGTGTTTGTTCTTGCTGATGAGTGCTTGCGCAGCGCTAAGGCCTTTTCTGCTTCTGACGCTGCCCCGCCAGGCAGTAGGCTGGGGGTGCACGAGAAGTTGGTAGGGGACGCGGCTGGGACAGCTGAGCCCAAGTGACCAAGGGCTATGCCAGAGCATAGGACGTGGTGCTGAGCAACGGAAGCTGGGCTGAGACGACGGAAGCGCGGATGTTCAGAGTGATGGCGTTTATCTTCCGAAGTAGCCGTTAGGAGGGCTGAAGCCCTGCTTTCCTTTCAATGGCTAAACATCGGCCTGCTGGTGGGAGGCAGTGAAGGAAGGCCTCATTTTGCATTGTTTGCGTGTGCAGCTCCTGCTTTACCTATGAAAGTGCCTTCCTCTCAAGCCATGTCTTGTCTCCCTTTTACCTTTCCTGGGCTCACTCTGGGGGCGGGGGTGTACGCGCGCGCGCGCGCGCGCGTGTGTGTGTGTTTGGGCGTACGTGCTTTGCTGGTGAGGTGGGGCTAGCGAGGAGGAGGGGGGCGCCAGCAGGATCTGGAGAGAGCCAGGCTTGGAACTGCCAAGTGGGTAATATCTGTGAGCGCGGGCACGCCCAAAGGCCAGGCTCGCAGCGGAGGGAGCATGGGGCTGCGTGAGCCCGCAGGTACGTTCTGCCAGGAAGGTAGGGATGTGGGGAGTGGTGATGCTGAGTGAAGGCCAACGGTGTGACGGTGCTGCTTGGATGGTGGAAATTGGCCCTGAGGAGGAGGAATTTTCACTCCCAGGGCAGTGCTCCAGAGCTTGCGAGAGGGGAGATGCAGAGGAAGGTGAAGATGACGGGCGTGGCTGGGAGGTGGATTGTGATGCCGTTTCCACGGCAGCGACCTGAGTGCCTTGCGGCAGTGGTCAGGCAGACACTGTGACGTCATCAAGTGCATCTCAGACAGTCCAAAGTGGCCCGGCCAAGAGCTCAGGCAGTGGGAAGGGCTAGTAGAGGCAGGCGAAGCCAAGAGAGTTGGGCTGCTGCTTGTGAGGTCATGGCATGAGAGCAATGGGATTGGCCAGGAGCAGGCAGGTGTCATGAGGTCATCAAGGAGAGCAGCTGGGAAGGCTGCAGAGAAGACGAGCGGGCCCCTGGTGAGGCCCTGCCCCGGTCTGAAGTCAGCTGTACGTGAGATGGGAACCTCCGGGAGGTGACGTGAGAACCTCCGGGAGGTGACGTGAGAACTTGCGGGATGTGACAGAGGGCAGCGGGAGAAGAGAGCAGAAGTCTGGGCGGCAGGCAGCCTGTGTCCCAGCTGGGTCTGTCGGGCGGCTGCAGATGGGAGAAGCGGCCAAAGGGCAGAGAGGGGAGCGCTGGGGACCTTGTGGGCAGTCAAGTCTTGCAAGGCCAACACGGATGCCTTGGGTGATGGCATCAGTGATGCCACTGAAGCCCCGGAGGAGCTAGGCAACGCTATGCAAAGTACCGATTTTGGGTGGAAATGGAGAAAAGCTGAGAGCGTTGAGGAAGAAGTAATTTCTGAGGGGGGGCGATGAGTTGGGGAGGCCAGCGGGGCAGAGCAAGGGAGGGCTGAGGGTGAATGGCGGAAGGAGCAGCCTGTGGAAGAGGGGTGAGGAGGGGGGCTGAAGGGGCCAGGTGCCCGTGGGGAGGGTGTGGTGAGTGCTGCTCTGGCCAAAGCCCGCGCCTGATGGCCGTGGTCTGTCCTGCTTCTTGTCCTGGTTTCAGCTGGGGTGGAGTTCTCTTCCGAGTAGTTCGTATGGCATTGTGGTTTAGATTTGTGCCGAGAAGAGTGTTGATAACGGGGATGTGTTTGTTCTTGCTGATGAGTGCTTGCGCAGCGCTAAGGCCTTTTCTGCTTCTGACGCTGCCCCGCCAGGCAGTAGGCTGGGGGTGCACGAGAAGTTGGTAGGGGACGCGGCTGGGACAGCTGAGCCCAAGTGACCAAGGGCTATGCCAGAGCATAGGACGTGGTGCTGAGCAACGGAAGCTGGGCTGAGACGACGGAAGCGCGGATGTTCAGAGTGATGGCGTTTATCTTCCGAAGTAGCCGTTAGGAGGGCTGAAGCCCTGCTTTCCTTTCAATGGCTAAACATCGGCCTGCTGGTGGGAGGCAGTGAAGGAAGGCCTCATTTTGCATTGTTTGCGTGTGCAGCTCCTGCTTTACCTATGAAAGTGCCTTCCTCTCAAGCCATGTCTTGTCTCCCTTTTACCTTTCCTGGGCTCACTCTGGGGGCGGGGGTGTACGCGCGCGCGCGCGCGCGTGTGTGTGTGTTTGGGCGTACGTGCTTTGCTGGTGAGGTGGGGCTAGCGAGGAGGAGGGGGGCGCCAGCAGGATCTGGAGAGAGCCAGGCTTGGAACTGCCAAGTGGGTAATATCTGTGAGCGCGGGCACGCCCAAAGGCCAGGCTCGCAGCGGAGGGAGCATGGGGCTGCGTGAGCCCGCAGGTACGTTCTGCCAGGAAGGTAGGGATGTGGGGTGTGGTGATGCTGAGTGAAGGCCAACGGTGTGACGGTGCTGCTTGGATGGTGGAAATTGGCCCTGAGGAGGAGGAATTTTCACTCCCAGGGCAGTGCTCCAGAGCTTGCGAGAGGGGAGATGCAGAGGAAGGTGAAGATGACGGGCGTGGCTGGGAGGTGGATTGTGATGCCGTTTCCACGGCAGCGACCTGAGTGCCTTGCGGCAGTGGTCAGGCAGACACTGTGACATCATCAAGTGCATCTCAGACAGTCCAAAGTGGCCCGGCCAAGAGCTCAGGCAGTGGGAAGGGCTAGTAGAGGCAGGCGAAGCCAAGAGAGTTGGGCTGCTGCTTGTGAGGTCATGGCATGAGAGCAATGGGATTGGCCAGGAGCAGGCAGGTGTCATGAGGTCATCAAGGAGAGCAGCTGGGAAGGCTGCAGAGAAGACGAGCGGGCCCCTGGTGAGGCCCTGCCCCGGTCTGAAGTCAGCTGTACGTGAGATGGGAACCTCCGGGAGGTGACGTGAGAACCTCCGGGAGGTGACGTGAGAACTTGCGGGATGTGACAGAGGGCAGCGGGAGAAGAGAGCAGAAGTCTGGGCGGCAGGCAGCCTGTGTCCCAGCTGGGTCTGTCAGGCGGCTGCAGATGGGAGAAGTGGCCAAAGTGCAGAGAGGGGAGCGCTGGGGACCTTGTGGGCAGTCAAGTCTTGCAAGGCCAACACGGATGCCTTGGGTGATGGCATCAGTGATGCCACTGAAGCCCCGGAGGAGCTAGGCAACGCTATGCAAAGTACCGATTTTGGGTGGAAATGGAGAAAAGCTGAGAGCGTTGAGGAAGAAGTAATTTCTGAGGTGGGGGGTGCGATGAGTTGGGGAGGCCAGCGGGGCAGAGCAAGGGAGGGCTGAGGGTGAATGGCGGAAGGAGCAGCCTGTGGAAGAGGGGTGAGGAGGGGGGCTGAAGGGGCCAGGTGCCCGTGGGGAGGGTGTGGTGAGTGCTGCTCTGGCCAAAGCCCGCGCCTGATGGCCGTGGTCTGTCCTGCTTCTTGTCCTGGTTTCAGCTGGGGTGGAGTTCTCTTCCGAGTAGTTCGTATGGCATTGTGGTTTAGATTTGTGCCGAGAAGAGTGTTGATAACGGGGATGTGTTTGTTCTTGCTGATGAGTGCTTGCGCAGCGCTAAGGCCTTTTCTGCTTCTGACGCTGCCCCGCCAGGCAGTAGGCTGGGGGTGCACGAGAAGTTGGTAGGGGACGCGGCTGGGACAGCTGAGCCCAAGTGACCAAGGGCTATGCCAGAGCATAGGACGTGGTGCTGAGCAACGGAAGCTGGGCTGAGACGACGGAAGCGCGGATGTTCAGAGTGATGGCGTTTATCTTCCGAAGTAGCCGTTAGGAGGGCTGAAGCCCTGCTTTCCTTTCAATGGCTAAACATCGGCCTGCTGGTGGGAGGCAGTGAAGGAAGGCCTCATTTTGCATTGTTTGCGTGTGCAGCTCCTGCTTTACCTATGAAAGTGCCTTCCTCTCAAGCCATGTCTTGCCTCCCTTTTACCTTTCCTGGGCTCACTCTGGGGGCGGGGGTGTACGCGCGCGCGCGCGCGCGTGTGTGTGTGTTTGGGCGTACGTGCTTTGCTGGTGAGGTGGGGCTAGCGAGGAGGAGGGGGGCGCCAGCAGGATCTGGAGAGAGCCAGGCTTGGAACTGCCAAGTGGGTAATATCTGTGAGCGCGGGCACGCCCAAAGGCCAGGCTCGCAGCGGAGGGAGCATGGGGCTGCGTGAGCCCGCAGGTACGTTCTGCCAGGAAGGTAGGGATGTGGGGTGTGGTGATGCTGAGTGAAGGCCAACGGTGTGACGGTGCTGCTTGGATGGTGGAAATTGGCCCTGAGGAGGAGGAATTTTCACTCCCAGGGCAGTGCTCCAGAGCTTGCGAGAGGGGAGATGCAGAGGAAGGTGAAGATGACGGGCGTGGCTGGGAGGTGGATTGTGATGCCGTTTCCACGGCAGCGACCTGAGTGCCTTGCGGCAGTGGTCAGGCAGACACTGTGACGTCATCAAGTGCATCTCAGACAGTCCAAAGTGGCCCGGCCAAGAGCTCAGGCAGTGGGAAGGGCTAGTAGAGGCAGGCGAAGCCAAGAGAGTTGGGCTGCTGCTTGTGAGGTCATGGCATGAGAGCAATGGGATTGGCCAGGAGCAGGCAGGTGTCATGAGGTCATCAAGGAGAGCAGCTGGGAAGGCTGCAGAGAAGACGAGCGGGCCCCTGGTGAGGCCCTGCCCCGGTCTGAAGTCAGCTGTACGTGAGATGGGAACCTCCGGGAGGTGACGTGAGAGCCTCCGGGAGGTGACGTGAGAACTTGCGGGATGTGACAGAGGGCAGCGGGAGAAGAGAGCAGAAGTCTGGGCGGCAGGCAGCCTGTGTCCCAGCTGGGTCTGTCAGGCGGCTGCAGATGGGAGAAGTGGCCAAAGTGCAGAGAGGGGAGCGCTGGGGACCTTGTGGGCAGTCAAGTCTTGCAAGGCCAACACGGATGCCTTGGGTGATGGCATCAGTGATGCCACTGAAGCCCCGGAGGAGCTAGGCAACGCTATGCAAAGTACCGATTTTGGGTGGAAATGGAGAAAATGATTGCACAGCCAAGAATAGTCAAACTTTTTTTTTCTGAACCAAACACTTTTTTCATACCTTATCTTTTAAAAATCCCTAGTGTGGTAAAATGAGGTGTAGTATCCTTCACAAAGCTCGTACTGTGTAATAACCAGAGCATGGTAAATACTGAGCTCTCATATGCAAAGGTAGAATCCGTGCCTCAGAGAACCATTAACTTGCATCATTCTCTTCCATATTCTGGGTTTTGACTGGAAACAATTTTGCGTTCTTGATTTTGTCAGTTGTTACTATTAGCAGTGCAAATGGATGAACACTGAAGAAAAACCCAAAACAAAAAAACAAACCCCAAAAAACTGGGGTAGAGGAAGACCTTTTCTGCTTCTGACGCTGCCCCGCCAGGCAGTAGGCTGGGGGTGCACGAGAAGTTGGTAGGGGACGCGGCTGGGACAGCTGAGCCCAAGTGACCAAGGGCTATGCCAGAGCATAGGACGTGGTGCTGAGCAACGGAAGCTGGGCTGAGACGACGGAAGCGCGGATGTTCAGAGTGATGGCGTTTATCTTCCGAAGTAGCCGTTAGGAGGGCTGAAGCCCTGCTTTCCTTTCAATGGCTAAACATCGGCCTGCTGGTGGGAGGCAGCGAAGGAAGGCCTCATTTTGCATTGTTTGCGTGTGCAGCTCCTGCTTTACCTATGAAAGTGCCTTCCTCTCAAGCCATGTCTTGCCTCCCTTTTACCTTTCCTGGGCTCACTCTGGGGGCGGGGGTGTACGCGCGCGCGCTCGCGCGCGTGTGTGTGTGTTTGGGCGTACGTGCTTTGCTGGTGAGGTGGGGCTAGCGAGGAGGAGGGGGGCGCCAGCAGGATCTGGAGAGAGCCAGGCTTGGAACTGCCAAGTGGGTAATATCTGTGAGCGCGGGCACGCCCAAAGGCCAGGCTCGCAGCGGAGGGAGCATGGGGCTGCGTGAGCCCGCAGGTACGTTCTGCCAGGAAGGTAGGGATGTGGGGTGTGGTGATGCTGAGTGAAGGCCAACGGTGTGACGGTGCTGCTTGGATGGTGGAAATTGGCCCTGAGGAGGAGGAATTTTCACTCCCAGGGCAGTGCTCCAGAGCTTGCGAGAGGGGAGATGCAGAGGAAGGTGAAGATGACGGGCGTGGCTGGGAGGTGGATTGTGATGCCGTTTCCACGGCAGCGACCTGAGTGCCTTGCGGCAGTGGTCAGGCAGACACTGTGACATCATCAAGTGCATCTCAGACAGTCCAAAGTGGCCCGGCCAAGAGCTCAGGCAGTGGGAAGGGCTAGTAGAGGCAGGCGAAGCCAAGAGAGTTGGGCTGCTGCTTGTGAGGTCATGGCATGAGAGCAATGGGATTGGCCAGGAGCAGGCAGGTGTCATGAGGTCATCAAGGAGAGCAGCTGGGAAGGCTGCAGAGAAGACGAGCGGGCCCCTGGTGAGGCCCTGCCCCGGTCTGAAGTCAGCTGTACGTGAGATGGGAACCTCCGGGAGGTGACGTGAGAACCTCCGGGAGGTGACGTGAGAACTTGCGGGATGTGACAGAGGGCAGCGGGAGAAGAGAGCAGAAGTCTGGGCGGCAGGCAGCCTGTGTCCCAGCTGGGTCTGTCAGGCGGCTGCAGATGGGAGAAGTGGCCAAAGTGCAGAGAGGGGAGCGCTGGGGACCTTGTGGGCAGTCAAGTCTTGCAAGGCCAACACGGATGCCTTGGGTGATGGCATCAGTGATGCCACTTGAAGCCCCGGAGGAGCTAGGCAACGCTATGCAAAGTACCGATTTTGGGTGGAAATGGAGAAAAGCTGAGAGCGTTGAGGAAGAAGTAATTTCTGAGGTGGGGGGTGCGATGAGTTGGGGAGGCCAGCGGGGGCAGAGCAAGGGAGGGCTGAGGGTGAATGGCGGAAGGAGCAGCCTGTGGAAGAGGGGTGAGGAGGGGGGCTGAAGGGGCCAGGTGCCCGTGGGGAGGGTGTGGTGAGTGCTGCTCTGGCCAAAGCCCGCGCCTGATGGCCGTGGTCTGTCCTGCTTCTTGTCCTGGTTTCAGCTGGGGTGGAGTTCTCTTCCGAGTAGTTCGTATGGCATTGTGGTTTAGATTTGTGCCGAGAAGAGTGTTGATAACGGGGATGTGTTTGTTCTTGCTGATGAGTGCTTGCGCAGCGCTAAGGCCTTTTCTGCTTCTGACGCTGCCCCGCCAGGCAGTAGGCTGGGGGTGCACGAGAAGTTGGTAGGGGACGCGGCTGGGACAGCTGAGCCCAAGTGACCAAGGGCTATGCCAGAGCATAGGACGTGGTGCTGAGCAACGGAAGCTGGGCTGAGACGACGGAAGCGCGGATGTTCAGAGTGATGGCGTTTATCTTCCGAAGTAGCCGTTAGGAGGGCTGAAGCCCTGCTTTCCTTTCAATGGCTAAACATCGGCCTGCTGGTGGGAGGCAGTGAAGGAAGGCCTCATTTTGCATTGTTTGCGTGTGCAGCTCCTGCTTTACCTATGAAAGTGCCTTCCTCTCAAGCCATGTCTTGCCTCCCTTTTACCTTTCCTGGGCTCACTCTGGGGGCGGGGGTGTACGCGCGCAGGCTGCGCGCGCGTGTGTGTGTGTTTGGGCGTACGTGCTTTGCTGGTGAGGTGGGGCTAGCGAGGAGGAGGGGGGCGCCAGCAGGATCTGGAGAGAGCCAGGCTTGGAACTGCCAAGTGGGTAATATCTGTGAGCGCGGGCACGCCCAAAGGCCAGGCTCGCAGCGGAGGGAGCATGGGGCTGCGTGAGCCCGCAGGTACGTTCTGCCAGGAAGGTAGGGATGTGGGGTGTGGTGATGCTGAGTGAAGGCCAACGGTGTGACGGTGCTGCTTGGATGGTGGAAATTGGCCCTGAGGAGGAGGAATTTTCACTCCCAGGGCAGTGCTCCAGAGCTTGCGAGAGGGGAGATGCAGAGGAAGGTGAAGATGACGGGCGTGGCTGGGAGGTGGATTGTGATGCCGTTTCCACGGCAGCGACCTGAGTGCCTTGCGGCAGTGGTCAGGCAGACACTGTGACGTCATCAAGTGCATCTCAGACAGTCCAAAGTGGCCCGGCCAAGAGCTCAGGCAGTGGGAAGGGCTAGTAGAGGCAGGCGAAGCCAAGAGAGTTGGGCTGCTGCTTGTGAGGTCATGGCATGAGAGCAATGGGATTGGCCAGGAGCAGGCAGGTGTCATGAGGTCATCAAGGAGAGCAGCTGGGAAGGCTGCAGAGAAGACGAGCGGGCCCCTGGTGAGGCCCTGCCCCGGTCTGAAGTCAGCTGTACGTGAGATGGGAACCTCCGGGAGGTGACGTGAGAGCCTCCGGGAGGTGACGTGAGAACTTGCGGGATGTGACAGAGGGCAGCGGGAGAAGAGAGCAGAAGTCTGGGCGGCAGGCAGCCTGTGTCCCAGCTGGGTCTGTCAGGCGGCTGCAGATGGGAGAAGTGGCCAAAGTGCAGAGAGGGGAGCGCTGGGGACCTTGTGGGCAGTCAAGTCTTGCAAGGCCAACACGGATGCCTTGGGTGATGGCATCAGTGATGCCACTGAAGCCCCGGAGGAGCTAGGCAACGCTATGCAAAGTACCGATTTTGGGTGGAAATGGAGAAAAGCTGAGAGCGTTGAGGAAGAAGTAATTTCTGAGGCGGGGGGGGCGATGAGTTGGGGAGGCCAGCGGGGCAGAGCAAGGGAGGGCTGAGGGTGAATGGCGGAAGGAGCAGCCTGTGGAAGAGGGGTGAGGAGGGGGGCTGAAGGGGCCAGGTGCCCGTGGGGAGGGTGTGGTGAGTGCTGCTCTGGCCAAAGCCCGCGCCTGATGGCCGTGGTCTGTCCTGCTTCTTGTCCTGGTTTCAGCTGGGGTGGAGTTCTCTTCCGAGTAGTTCGTATGGCATTGTGGTTTAGATTTGTGCCGAGAAGAGTGTTGATAACGGGGATGTGTTTGTTCTTGCTGATGAGTGCTTGCGCAGCGCTAAGGCCTTTTCTGCTTCTGACGCTGCCCCGCCAGGCAGTAGGCTGGGGGTGCACGAGAAGTTGGTAGGGGACGCGGCTGGGACAGCTGAGCCCAAGTGACCAAGGGCTATGCCAGAGCATAGGACGTGGTGCTGAGCAACGGAAGCTGGGCTGAGACGACGGAAGCGCGGATGTTCAGAGTGATGGCGTTTATCTTCCGAAGTAGCCGTTAGGAGGGCTGAAGCCCTGCTTTCCTTTCAATGGCTAAACATCGGCCTGCTGGTGGGAGGCAGTGAAGGAAGGCCTCATTTTGCATTGTTTGCGTGTGCAGCTCCTGCTTTACCTATGAAAGTGCCTTCCTCTCAAGCCATGTCTTGTCTCCCTTTTACCTTTCCTGGGCTCACTCTGGGGGCGGGGGTGTACGCGCGCGCGCGCGCGCGTGTGTGTGTGTTTGGGCGTACGTGCTTTGCTGGTGAGGTGGGGCTAGCGAGGAGGAGGGGGGCGCCAGCAGGATCTGGAGAGAGCCAGGCTTGGAACTGCCAAGTGGGTAATATCTGTGAGCGCGGGCACGCCCAAAGGCCAGGCTCGCAGCGGAGGGAGCATGGGGCTGCGTGAGCCCGCAGGTACGTTCTGCCAGGAAGGTAGGGATGTGGGGTGTGGTGATGCTGAGTGAAGGCCAACGGTGTGACGGTGCTGCTTGGATGGTGGAAATTGGCCCTGAGGAGGAGGAATTTTCACTCCCAGGGCAGTGCTCCAGAGCTTGCGAGAGGGGAGATGCAGAGGAAGGTGAAGATGACGGGCGTGGCTGGGAGGTGGATTGTGATGCCGTTTCCACGGCAGCGACCTGAGTGCCTTGCGGCAGTGGTCAGGCAGACACTGTGACGTCATCAAGTGCATCTCAGACAGTCCAAAGTGGCCCGGCCAAGAGCTCAGGCAGTGGGAAGGGCTAGTAGAGGCAGGCGAAGCCAAGAGAGTTGGGCTGCTGCTTGTGAGGTCATGGCATGAGAGCAATGGGATTGGCCAGGAGCAGGCAGGTGTCATGAGGTCATCAAGGAGAGCAGCTGGGAAGGCTGCAGAGAAGACGAGCGGGCCCCTGGTGAGGCCCTGCCCCGGTCTGAAGTCAGCTGTACGTGAGATGGGAACCTCCGGGAGGTGACGTGAGAACCTCCGGGAGGTGACGTGAGAACTTGCGGGATGTGACAGAGGGCAGCGGGAGAAGAGAGCAGAAGTCTGGGCGGCAGGCAGCCTGTGTCCCAGCTGGGTCTGTCAGGCGGCTGCAGATGGGAGAAGTGGCCAAAGTGCAGAGAGGGGAGCGCTGGGGACCTTGTGGGCAGTCAAGTCTTGCAAGGCCAACACGGATGCCTTGGGTGATGGCATCAGTGATGCCACTGAAGCCCCGGAGGAGCTAGGCAACGCTATGCAAAGTACCGATTTTGGGTGGAAATGGAGAAAAGCTGAGAGCGTTGAGGAAGAAGTAATTTCTGAGGGGGGGCGATGAGTTGGGGAGGCCAGCGGGGCAGAGCAAGGGAGGGCTGAGGGTGAATGGCGGAAGGAGCAGCCTGTGGAAGAGGGGTGAGGAGGGGGGCTGAAGGGGCCAGGTGCCCGTGGGGAGGGTGTGGTGAGTGCTGCTCTGGCCAAAGCCCGCGCCTGATGGCCGTGGTCTGTCCTGCTTCTTGTCCTGGTTTCAGCTGGGGTGGAGTTCTCTTCCGAGTAGTTCGTATGGCATTGTGGTTTAGATTTGTGCCGAGAAGAGTGTTGATAACGGGGATGTGTTTGTTCTTGCTGATGAGTGCTTGCGCAGCGCTAAGGCCTTTTCTGCTTCTGACGCTGCCCCGCCAGGCAGTAGGCTGGGGGTGCACGAGAAGTTGGTAGGGGACGCGGCTGGGACAGCTGAGCCCAAGTGACCAAGGGCTATGCCAGAGCATAGGACGTGGTGCTGAGCAACGGAAGCTGGGCTGAGACGACGGAAGCGCGGATGTTCAGAGTGATGGCGTTTATCTTCCGAAGTAGCCGTTAGGAGGGCTGAAGCCCTGCTTTCCTTTCAATGGCTAAACATCGGCCTGCTGGTGGGAGGCAGCGAAGGAAGGCCTCATTTTGCATTGTTTGCGTGTGCAGCTCCTGCTTTACCTATGAAAGTGCCTTCCTCTCAAGCCATGTCTTGCCTCCCTTTTACCTTTCCTGGGCTCACTCTGGGGGCGGGGGTGTACGCGCGCGCGCGCGCGCGCGTGTGTGTGTGTTTGGGCGTACGTGCTTTGCTGGTGAGGTGGGGCTAGCGAGGAGGAGGGGGGCGCCAGCAGGATCTGGAGAGAGCCAGGCTTGGAACTGCCAAGTGGGTAATATCTGTGAGCGCGGGCACGCCCAAAGGCCAGGCTCGCAGCGGAGGGAGCATGGGGCTGCGTGAGCCCGCAGGTACGTTCTGCCAGGAAGGTAGGGATGTGGGGTGTGGTGATGCTGAGTGAAGGCCAACGGTGTGACGGTGCTGCTTGGATGGTGGAAATTGGCCCTGAGGAGGAGGAATTTTCACTCCCAGGGCAGTGCTCCAGAGCTTGCGAGAGGGGAGATGCAGAGGAAGGTGAAGATGACGGGCGTGGCTGGGAGGTGGATTGTGATGCCGTTTCCACGGCAGCGACCTGAGTGCCTTGCGGCAGTGGTCAGGCAGACACTGTGACATCATCAAGTGCATCTCAGACAGTCCAAAGTGGCCCGGCCAAGAGCTCAGGCAGTGGGAAGGGCTAGTAGAGGCAGGCGAAGCCAAGAGAGTTGGGCTGCTGCTTGTGAGGTCATGGCATGAGAGCAATGGGATTGGCCAGGAGCAGGCAGGTGTCATGAGGTCATCAAGGAGAGCAGCTGGGAAGGCTGCAGAGAAGACGAGCGGGCCCCTGGTGAGGCCCTGCCCCGGTCTGAAGTCAGCTGTACGTGAGATGGGAACCTCCGGGAGGTGACGTGAGAACCTCCGGGAGGTGACGTGAGAACTTGCGGGATGTGACAGAGGGCAGCGGGAGAAGAGAGCAGAAGTCTGGGCGGCAGGCAGCCTGTGTCCCAGCTGGGTCTGTCAGGCGGCTGCAGATGGGAGAAGTGGCCAAAGTGCAGAGAGGGGAGCGCTGGGGACCTTGTGGGCAGTCAAGTCTTGCAAGGCCAACACGGATGCCTTCGGTGATGGCATCAGTGATGCCACTGAAGCCCCGGAGGAGCTAGGCAACGCTATGCAAAGTACCGATTTTGGGTGGAAATGGAGAAAAGCTGAGAGCGTTGAGGAAGAAGTAATTTCTGAGGTGGGGGGTGCGATGAGTTGGGGAGGCCAGCGGGGCAGAGCAAGGGAGGGCTGAGGGTGAATGGCGGAAGGAGCAGCCTGTGGAAGAGGGGTGAGGAGGGGGGCTGAAGGGGCCAGGTGCCCGTGGGGAGGGTGTGGTGAGTGCTGCTCTGGCCAAAGCCCGCGCCTGATGGCCGTGGTCTGTCCTGCTTCTTGTCCTGGTTTCAGCTGGGGTGGAGTTCTCTTCCGAGTAGTTCGTATGGCATTGTGGTTTAGATTTGTGCCGAGAAGAGTGTTGATAACGGGGATGTGTTTGTTCTTGCTGATGAGTGCTTGCGCAGCGCTAAGGCCTTTTCTGCTTCTGACGCTGCCCCGCCAGGCAGTAGGCTGGGGGTGCACGAGAAGTTGGTAGGGGACGCGGCTGGGACAGCTGAGCCCAAGTGACCAAGGGCTATGCCAGAGCATAGGACGTGGTGCTGAGCAACGGAAGCTGGGCTGAGACGACGGAAGCGCGGATGTTCAGAGTGATGGCGTTTATCTTCCGAAGTAGCCGTTAGGAGGGCTGAAGCCCTGCTTTCCTTTCAATGGCTAAACATCGGCCTGCTGGTGGGAGGCAGTGAAGGAAGGCCTCATTTTGCATTGTTTGCGTGTGCAGCTCCTGCTTTACCTATGAAAGTGCCTTCCTCTCAAGCCATGTCTTGCCTCCCTTTTACCTTTCCTGGGCTCACTCTGGGGGCGGGGGTGTACGCGCGCGCGCGCGCGCGTGTGTGTGTGTTTGGGCGTACGTGCTTTGCTGGTGAGGTGGGGCTAGCGAGGAGGAGGGGGGCGCCAGCAGGATCTGGAGAGAGCCAGGCTTGGAACTGCCAAGTGGGTAATATCTGTGAGCGCGGGCACGCCCAAAGGCCAGGCTCGCAGCGGAGGGAGCATGGGGCTGCGTGAGCCCGCAGGTACGTTCTGCCAGGAAGGTAGGGATGTGGGGTGTGGTGATGCTGAGTGAAGGCCAACGGTGTGACGGTGCTGCTTGGATGGTGGAAATTGGCCCTGAGGAGGAGGAATTTTCACTCCCAGGGCAGTGCTCCAGAGCTTGCGAGAGGGGAGATGCAGAGGAAGGTGAAGATGACGGGCGTGGCTGGGAGGTGGATTGTGATGCCGTTTCCACGGCAGCGACCTGAGTGCCTTGCGGCAGTGGTCAGGCAGACACTGTGACGTCATCAAGTGCATCTCAGACAGTCCAAAGTGGCCCGGCCAAGAGCTCAGGCAGTGGGAAGGGCTAGTAGAGGCAGGCGAAGCCAAGAGAGTTGGGCTGCTGCTTGTGAGGTCATGGCATGAGAGCAATGGGATTGGCCAGGAGCAGGCAGGTGTCATGAGGTCATCAAGGAGAGCAGCTGGGAAGGCTGCAGAGAAGACGAGCGGGCCCCTGGTGAGGCCCTGCCCCGGTCTGAAGTCAGCTGTACGTGAGATGGGAACCTCCGGGAGGTGACGTGAGAGCCTCCGGGAGGTGACGTGAGAACTTGCGGGATGTGACAGAGGGCAGCGGGAGAAGAGAGCAGAAGTCTGGGCGGCAGGCAGCCTGTGTCCCAGCTGGGTCTGTCAGGCGGCTGCAGATGGGAGAAGTGGCCAAAGTGCAGAGAGGGGAGCGCTGGGGACCTTGTGGGCAGTCAAGTCTTGCAAGGCCAACACGGATGCCTTGGGTGATGGCATCAGTGATGCCACTGAAGCCCCGGAGGAGCTAGGCAACGCTATGCAAAGTACCGATTTTGGGTGGAAATGGAGAAAAGCTGAGAGCGTTGAGGAAGAAGTAATTTCTGAGGGGGGGCGATGAGTTGGGGAGGCCAGCGGGGCAGAGCAAGGGAGGGCTGAGGGTGAATGGCGGAAGGAGCAGCCTGTGGAAGAGGGGTGAGGAGGGGGGCTGAAGGGGCCAGGTGCCCGTGGGGAGGGTGTGGTGAGTGCTGCTCTGGCCAAAGCCCGCGCCTGATGGCCGTGGTCTGTCCTGCTTCTTGTCCTGGTTTCAGCTGGGGTGGAGTTCTCTTCCGAGTAGTTCGTATGGCATTGTGGTTTAGATTTGTGCCGAGAAGAGTGTTGATAACGGGGATGTGTTTGTTCTTGCTGATGAGTGCTTGCGCAGCGCTAAGGCCTTTTCTGCTTCTGACGCTGCCCCGCCAGGCAGTAGGCTGGGGGTGCACGAGAAGTTGGTAGGGGACGCGGCTGGGACAGCTGAGCCCAAGTGACCAAGGGCTATGCCAGAGCATAGGACGTGGTGCTGAGCAACGGAAGCTGGGCTGAGACGACGGAAGCGCGGATGTTCAGAGTGATGGCGTTTATCTTCCGAAGTAGCCGTTAGGAGGGCTGAAGCCCTGCTTTCCTTTCAATGGCTAAACATCGGCCTGCTGGTGGGAGGCAGCGAAGGAAGGCCTCATTTTGCATTGTTTGCGTGTGCAGCTCCTGCTTTACCTATGAAAGTGCCTTCCTCTCAAGCCATGTCTTGCCTCCCTTTTACCTTTCCTGGGCTCACTCTGGGGGCGGGGGTGTACGCGCGCGCGCGCGCGCGCGTGTGTGTGTGTTTGGGCGTACGTGCTTTGCTGGTGAGGTGGGGCTAGCGAGGAGGAGGGGGGCGCCAGCAGGATCTGGAGAGAGCCAGGCTTGGAACTGCCAAGTGGGTAATATCTGTGAGCGCGGGCACGCCCAAAGGCCAGGCTCGCAGCGGAGGGAGCATGGGGCTGCGTGAGCCCGCAGGTACGTTCTGCCAGGAAGGTAGGGATGTGGGGTGTGGTGATGCTGAGTGAAGGCCAACGGTGTGACGGTGCTGCTTGGATGGTGGAAATTGGCCCTGAGGAGGAGGAATTTTCACTCCCAGGGCAGTGCTCCAGAGCTTGCGAGAGGGGAGATGCAGAGGAAGGTGAAGATGACGGGCGTGGCTGGGAGGTGGATTGTGATGCCGTTTCCACGGCAGCGACCTGAGTGCCTTGCGGCAGTGGTCAGGCAGACACTGTGACATCATCAAGTGCATCTCAGACAGTCCAAAGTGGCCCGGCCAAGAGCTCAGGCAGTGGGAAGGGCTAGTAGAGGCAGGCGAAGCCAAGAGAGTTGGGCTGCTGCTTGTGAGGTCATGGCATGAGAGCAATGGGATTGGCCAGGAGCAGGCAGGTGTCATGAGGTCATCAAGGAGAGCAGCTGGGAAGGCTGCAGAGAAGACGAGCGGGCCCCTGGTGAGGCCCTGCCCCGGTCTGAAGTCAGCTGTACGTGAGATGGGAACCTCCGGGAGGTGACGTGAGAACCTCCGGGAGGTGACGTGAGAACTTGCGGGATGTGACAGAGGGCAGCGGGAGAAGAGAGCAGAAGTCTGGGCGGCAGGCAGCCTGTGTCCCAGCTGGGTCTGTCAGGCGGCTGCAGATGGGAGAAGTGGCCAAAGTGCAGAGAGGGGAGCGCTGGGGACCTTGTGGGCAGTCAAGTCTTGCAAGGCCAACACGGATGCCTTGGGTGATGGCATCAGTGATGCCACTGAAGCCCCGGAGGAGCTAGGCAACGCTATGCAAAGTACCGATTTTGGGTGGAAATGGAGAAAAGCTGAGAGCGTTGAGGAAGAAGTAATTTCTGAGGTGGGGGGTGCGATGAGTTGGGGAGGCCAGCGGGGCAGAGCAAGGGAGGGCTGAGGGTGAATGGCGGAAGGAGCAGCCTGTGGAAGAGGGGTGAGGAGGGGGGCTGAAGGGGCCAGGTGCCCGTGGGGAGGGTGTGGTGAGTGCTGCTCTGGCCAAAGCCCGCGCCTGATGGCCGTGGTCTGTCCTGCTTCTTGTCCTGGTTTCAGCTGGGGTGGAGTTCTCTTCCGAGTAGTTCGTATGGCATTGTGGTTTAGATTTGTGCCGAGAAGAGTGTTGATAACGGGGATGTGTTTGTTCTTGCTGATGAGTGCTTGCGCAGCGCTAAGGCCTTTTCTGCTTCTGACGCTGCCCCGCCAGGCAGTAGGCTGGGGGTGCACGAGAAGTTGGTAGGGGACGCGGCTGGGACAGCTGAGCCCAAGTGACCAAGGGCTATGCCAGAGCATAGGACGTGGTGCTGAGCAACGGAAGCTGGGCTGAGACGACGGAAGCGCGGATGTTCAGAGTGATGGCGTTTATCTTCCGAAGTAGCCGTTAGGAGGGCTGAAGCCCTGCTTTCCTTTCAATGGCTAAACATCGGCCTGCTGGTGGGAGGCAGTGAAGGAAGGCCTCATTTTGCATTGTTTGCGTGTGCAGCTCCTGCTTTACCTATGAAAGTGCCTTCCTCTCAAGCCATGTCTTGCCTCCCTTTTACCTTTCCTGGGCTCACTCTGGGGGCGGGGGTGTACGCGCGCGCGCGCGCGCGCGTGTGTGTGTGTTTGGGCGTACGTGCTTTGCTGGTGAGGTGGGGCTAGCGAGGAGGAGGGGGGCGCCAGCAGGATCTGGAGAGAGCCAGGCTTGGAACTGCCAAGTGGGTAATATCTGTGAGCGCGGGCACGCCCAAAGGCCAGGCTCGCAGCGGAGGGAGCATGGGGCTGCGTGAGCCCGCAGGTACGTTCTGCCAGGAAGGTAGGGATGTGGGGTGTGGTGATGCTGAGTGAAGGCCAACGGTGTGACGGTGCTGCTTGGATGGTGGAAATTGGCCCTGAGGAGGAGGAATTTTCACTCCCAGGGCAGTGCTCCAGAGCTTGCGAGAGGGGAGATGCAGAGGAAGGTGAAGATGACGGGCGTGGCTGGGAGGTGGATTGTGATGCCGTTTCCACGGCAGCGACCTGAGTGCCTTGCGGCAGTGGTCAGGCAGACACTGTGACGTCATCAAGTGCATCTCAGACAGTCCAAAGTGGCCCGGCCAAGAGCTCAGGCAGTGGGAAGGGCTAGTAGAGGCAGGCGAAGCCAAGAGAGTTGGGCTGCTGCTTGTGAGGTCATGGCATGAGAGCAATGGGATTGGCCAGGAGCAGGCAGGTGTCATGAGGTCATCAAGGAGAGCAGCTGGGAAGGCTGCAGAGAAGACGAGCGGGCCCCTGGTGAGGCCCTGCCCCGGTCTGAAGTCAGCTGTACGTGAGATGGGAACCTCCGGGAGGTGACGTGAGAGCCTCCGGGAGGTGACGTGAGAACTTGCGGGATGTGACAGAGGGCAGCGGGAGAAGAGAGCAGAAGTCTGGGCGGCAGGCAGCCTGTGTCCCAGCTGGGTCTGTCAGGCGGCTGCAGATGGGAGAAGTGGCCAAAGTGCAGAGAGGGGAGCGCTGGGGACCTTGTGGGCAGTCAAGTCTTGCAAGGCCAACACGGATGCCTTGGGTGATGGCATCAGTGATGCCACTGAAGCCCCGGAGGAGCTAGGCAACGCTATGCAAAGTACCGATTTTGGGTGGAAATGGAGAAAAGCTGAGAGCGTTGAGGAAGAAGTAATTTCTGAGGGGGGGCGATGAGTTGGGGAGGCCAGCGGGGCAGAGCAAGGGAGGGCTGAGGGTGAATGGCGGAAGGAGCAGCCTGTGGAAGAGGGGTGAGGAGGGGGGCTGAAGGGGCCAGGTGCCCGTGGGGAGGGTGTGGTGAGTGCTGCTCTGGCCAAAGCCCGCGCCTGATGGCCGTGGTCTGTCCTGCTTCTTGTCCTGGTTTCAGCTGGGGTGGAGTTCTCTTCCGAGTAGTTCGTATGGCATTGTGGTTTAGATTTGTGCCGAGAAGAGTGTTGATAACGGGGATGTGTTTGTTCTTGCTGATGAGTGCTTGCGCAGCGCTAAGGCCTTTTCTGCTTCTGACGCTGCCCCGCCAGGCAGTAGGCTGGGGGTGCACGAGAAGTTGGTAGGGGACGCGGCTGGGACAGCTGAGCCCAAGTGACCAAGGGCTATGCCAGAGCATAGGACGTGGTGCTGAGCAACGGAAGCTGGGCTGAGACGACGGAAGCGCGGATGTTCAGAGTGATGGCGTTTATCTTCCGAAGTAGCCGTTAGGAGGGCTGAAGCCCTGCTTTCCTTTCAATGGCTAAACATCGGCCTGCTGGTGGGAGGCAGCGAAGGAAGGCCTCATTTTGCATTGTTTGCGTGTGCAGCTCCTGCTTTACCTATGAAAGTGCCTTCCTCTCAAGCCATGTCTTGCCTCCCTTTTACCTTTCCTGGGCTCACTCTGGGGGCGGGGGTGTACGCGCGCGCGCGCGCGCGTGTGTGTGTGTTTGGGCGTACGTGCTTTGCTGGTGAGGTGGGGCTAGCGAGGAGGAGGGGGGCGCCAGCAGGATCTGGAGAGAGCCAGGCTTGGAACTGCCAAGTGGGTAATATCTGTGAGCGCGGGCACGCCCAAAGGCCAGGCTCGCAGCGGAGGGAGCATGGGGCTGCGTGAGCCCGCAGGTACGTTCTGCCAGGAAGGTAGGGATGTGGGGTGTGGTGATGCTGAGTGAAGGCCAACGGTGTGACGGTGCTGCTTGGATGGTGGAAATTGGCCCTGAGGAGGAGGAATTTTCACTCCCAGGGCAGTGCTCCAGAGCTTGCGAGAGGGGAGATGCAGAGGAAGGTGAAGATGACGGGCGTGGCTGGGAGGTGGATTGTGATGCCGTTTCCACGGCAGCGACCTGAGTGCCTTGCGGCAGTGGTCAGGCAGACACTGTGACGTCATCAAGTGCATCTCAGACAGTCCAAAGTGGCCCGGCCAAGAGCTCAGGCAGTGGGAAGGGCTAGTAGAGGCAGGCGAAGCCAAGAGAGTTGGGCTGCTGCTTGTGAGGTCATGGCATGAGAGCAATGGGATTGGCCAGGAGCAGGCAGGTGTCATGAGGTCATCAAGGAGAGCAGCTGGGAAGGCTGCAGAGAAGACGAGCGGGCCCCTGGTGAGGCCCTGCCCCGGTCTGAAGTCAGCTGTACGTGAGATGGGAACCTCCGGGAGGTGACGTGAGAACTTGCGGGATGTGACAGGGGGCAGCGGGAGAAGAGAGCAGAAGTCTGGGCGGCAGGCAGCCTGTGTCCCAGCTGGGTCTGTCAGGCGGCTGCAGATGGGAGAAGTGGCCAAAGGGCAGAGAGGGGAGCGCTGGGGACCTTGTGGGCAGTCAAGTCTTGCAAGGCCAACACGGATGCCTTGGGTGATGGCATCAGTGATGCCACTGAAGCCCCGGAGGAGCTAGGCAACGCTATGCAAAGTACCGATTTTGGGTGGAAATGGAGAAAAGCTGAGAGCGTTGAGGAAGAAGTAATTTCTGAGGGGGGGCGATGAGTTGGGGAGGCCAGCGGGGCAGAGCAAGGGAGGGCTGAGGGTGAATGGCGGAAGGAGCAGCCTGTGGAAGAGGGGTGAGGAGGGGGGCTGAAGGGGCCAGGTGCCCGTGGGGAGGGCGTGGTGAGTGCTGCTCTGGCCAAAGCCCGCGCCTGATGGCCGTGGTCTGTCCTGCTTCTTGTCCTGGTTTCAGCTGGGGTGGAGTTCTCTTCCGAGTAGTTCGTATGGCATTGTGGTTTAGATTTGTGCCGAGAAGAGTGTTGATAACGGGGATGTGTTTGTTCTTGCTGATGAGCGCTTGCGCAGCGCTAAGGCCTTTTCTGCTTCTGACGCTGCCCCGCCAGGCAGTAGGCTGGGGGTGCACGAGAAGTTGGTAGGGGACGCGGCTGGGACAGCTGAGCCCAAGTGACCAAGGGCTATGCCAGAGCATAGGACGTGGTGCTGAGCAACGGAAGCTGGGCTGAGACGACGGAAGCGCGGATGTTCAGAGTGATGGCGTTTATCTTCCGAAGTAGCCGTTAGGAGGGCTGAAGCCCTGCTTTCCTTTCAATGGCTAAACATCGGCCTGCTGGTGGGAGGCAGTGAAGGAAGGCCTCATTTTGCATGGTTTGCGTGTGCAGCTCCTGCTTTACCTATGAAAGTGCCTTCCTCTCAAGCCATGTCTTGCCTCCCTTTTACCTTTCCTGGGCTCACTCTGGGGGCGGGGGTGTACGCGCGCGCGCGCGCGCGTGTGTGTGTGTTTGGGCGTACGTGCTTTGCTGGTGAGGTGGGGCTAGCGAGGAGGAGGGGGGCGCCAGCAGGATCTGGAGAGAGCCAGGCTTGGAACTGCCAAGTGGGTAATATCTGTGAGCGCGGGCACGCCCAAAGGCCAGGCTCGCAGCGGAGGGAGCATGGGGCTGCGTGAGCCCGCAGGTACGTTCTGCCAGGAAGGTAGGGATGTGGGGTGTGGTGATGCTGAGGGAAGGCCAACGGTGTGACGGTGCTGCTTGGATGGTGGAAATTGGCCCTGAGGAGGAGGAATTTTCACTCCCAGGGCAGTGCTCCAGAGCTTGCGAGAGGGGAGATGCAGAGGAAGGTGAAGATGACGGGCGTGGCTGGGAGGTGGATTGTGATGCCGTTTCCACGGCAGCGACCTGAGTGCCTTGCGGCAGTGGTCAGGCAGACACTGTGACGTCATCAAGTGCATCTCAGACAGTCCAAAGTGGCCCGGCCAAGAGCTCAGGCAGTGGGAAGGGCTAGTAGAGGCAGGCGAAGCCAAGAGAGTTGGGCTGCTGCTTGTGAGGTCATGGCATGAGAGCAATGGGATTGGCCAGGAGCAGGCAGGTGTCATGAGGTCATCAAGGAGAGCAGCTGGGAAGGCTGCAGAGAAGACGAGCGGGCCCCTGGTGAGGCCCTGCCCCGGTCTGAAGTCAGCTGTACGTGAGATGGGAACCTCCGGGAGGTGACGTGAGAACCTCCGGGAGGTGACGTGAGAACTTGCGGGATGTGACAGAGGGCAGCGGGAGAAGAGAGCAGAAGTCTGGGCGGCAGGCAGCCTGTGTCCCAGCTGGGTCTGTCAGGCGGCTGCAGATGGGAGAAGTGGCCAAAGGGCAGAGAGGGGAGCGCTGGGGACCTTGTGGGCAGTCAAGTCTTGCAAGGCCAACACGGATGCCTTGGGTGATGGCATCAGTGATGCCACTGAAGCCCCGGAGGAGCTAGGCAACGCTATGCAAAGTACCGATTTTGGGTGGAAATGGAGAAAAGCTGAGAGCGTTGAGGAAGAAGTAATTTCTGAGGCGGGGCGATGAGTTGGGGAGGCCAGCGGGGCAGAGCAAGGGAGGGCTGAGGGTGAATGGCGGAAGGAGCAGCCTGTGGAAGAGGGGTGAGGAGGGGGGCTGAAGGGGCCAGGTGCCCGTGGGGAGGGTGTGGTGAGTGCTGCTCTGGCCAAAGCCCGCGCCTGATGGCCGTGGTCTGTCCTGCTTCTTGTCCTGGTTTCAGCTGGGGTGGAGTTCTCTTCCGAGTAGTTCGTATGGCATTGTGGTTTAGATTTGTGCCGAGAAGAGTGTTGATAACGGGGATGTGTTTGTTCTTGCTGATGAGCGCTTGCGCAGCGCTAAGGCCTTTTCTGCTTCTGACGCTGCCCCGCCAGGCAGTAGGCTGGGGGTGCACGAGAAGTTGGTAGGGGACGCGGCTGGGACAGCTGAGCCCAAGTGACCAAGGGCTATGCCAGAGCATAGGACGTGGTGCTGAGCAACGGAAGCTGGGCTGAGACGACGGAAGCGCGGATGTTCAGAGTGATGGCGTTTATCTTCCGAAGTAGCCGTTAGGAGGGCTGAAGCCCTGCTTTCCTTTCAATGGCTAAACATCGGCCTGCTGGTGGGAGGCAGTGAAGGAAGGCCTCATTTTGCATGGTTTGCGTGTGCAGCTCCTGCTTTACCTATGAAAGTGCCTTCCTCTCAAGCCATGTCTTGCCTCCCTTTTACCTTTCCTGGGCTCACTCTGGGGGCGGGGGTGTACGCGCGCGCGCGCGCGCGTGTGTGTGTGTTTGGGCGTACGTGCTTTGCTGGTGAGGTGGGGCTAGCGAGGAGGAGGGGGGCGCCAGCAGGATCTGGAGAGAGCCAGGCTTGGAACTGCCAAGTGGGTAATATCTGTGAGCGCGGGCACGCCCAAAGGCCAGGCTCGCAGCGGAGGGAGCATGGGGCTGCGTGAGCCCGCAGGTACGTTCTGCCAGGAAGGTAGGGATGTGGGGTGTGGTGATGCTGAGGGAAGGCCAACGGTGTGACGGTGCTGCTTGGATGGTGGAAATTGGCCCTGAGGAGGAGGAATTTTCACTCCCAGGGCAGTGCTCCAGAGCTTGTGAGAGGGGAGATGCAGAGGAAGGTGAAGATGACGGGCGTGGCTGGGAGGTGGATTGTGATGCCGTTTCCACGGCAGCGACCTGAGTGCCTTGCGGCAGTGGTCAGGCAGACACTGTGACGTCATCAAGTGCATCTCAGACAGTCCAAAGTGGCCCGGCCAAGAGCTCAGGCAGTGGGAAGGGCTAGTAGAGGCAGGCGAAGCCAAGAGAGTTGGGCTGCTGCTTGTGAGGTCATGGCATGAGAGCAATGGGATTGGCCAGGAGCAGGCAGGTGTCATGAGGTCATCAAGGAGAGCAGCTGGGAAGGCTGCAGAGAAGACGAGCGGGCCCCTGGTGAGGCCCTGCCCCGGTCTGAAGTCAGCTGTACGTGAGATGGGAACCTCCGGGAGGTGACGTGAGAACCTCCGGGAGGTGACGTGAGAACTTGCGGGATGTGACAGGGGGCAGCGGGAGAAGAGAGCAGAAGTCTGGGCGGCAGGCAGCCTGTGTCCCAGCTGGGTCTGTCAGGCGGCTGCAGATGGGAGAAGTGGCCAAAGGGCAGAGAGGGGAGCGCTGGGGACCTTGTGGGCAGTCAAGTCTTGCAAGGCCAACACGGATGCCTTGGGTGATGGCATCAGTGATACCACTGAAGCCCCGGAGGAGCTAGGCAACGCTATGCAAAGTACCGATTTTGGGTGGAAATGGAGAAAAGCTGAGAGCGTTGAGGAAGAAGTAATTTCTGAGGGGGGGCGATGAGTTGGGGAGGCCAGCGGGGCAGAGCAAGGGAGGGCTGAGGGTGAATGGCGGAAGGAGCAGCCTGTGGAAGAGGGGTGAGGAGGGGGGCTGAAGGGGCCAGGTGCCCGTGGGGAGGGTGTGGTGAGTGCTGCTCTGGCCAAAGCCCGCGCCTGATGGCCGTGGTCTGTCCTGCTTCTTGTCCTGGTTTCAGCTGGGGTGGAGTTCTCTTCCGAGTAGTTCGTATGGCATTGTGGTTTAGATTTGTGCCGAGAAGAGTGTTGATAACGGGGATGTGTTTGTTCTTGCTGATGAGCGCTTGCGCAGCGCTAAGGCCTTTTCTGCTTCTGACGCTGCCCCGCCAGGCAGTAGGCTGGGGGTGCACGAGAAGTTGGTAGGGGACGCGGCTGGGACAGCTGAGCCCAAGTGACCAAGGGCTATGCCAGAGCATAGGACGTGGTGCTGAGCAACGGAAGCTGGGCTGAGACGGCGGAAGCGCGGATGTTCAGAGTGATGGCGTTTATCTTCCGAAGTAGCCGTTAGGAGGGCTGAAGCCCTGCTTTCCTTTCAATGGCTAAACATCGGCCTGCTGGTGGGAGGCAGTGAAGGAAGGCCTCATTTTGCATGGTTTGCGTGTGCAGCTCCTGCTTTACCTATGAAAGTGCCTTCCTCTCAAGCCATGTCTTGCCTCCCTTTTACCTTTCCTGGGCTCACTCTGGGGGCGGGGGTGTACGCGCGCGCGCGCGCGCGTGTGTGTGTGTTTGGGCGTACGTGCTTTGCTGGTGAGGTGGGGCTAGCGAGGAGGAGGGGGGCGCCAGCAGGATCTGGAGAGAGCCAGGCTTGGAACTGCCAAGTGGGTAATATCTGTGAGCGCGGGCACGCCCAAAGGCCAGGCTCGCAGCGGAGGGAGCATGGGGCTGCGTGAGCCCGCAGGTACGTTCTGCCAGGAAGGTAGGGATGTGGGGTGTGGTGATGCTGAGGGAAGGCCAACGGTGTGACGGTGCTGCTTGGATGGTGGAAATTGGCCCTGAGGAGGAGGAATTTTCACTCCCAGGGCAGTGCTCCAGAGCTTGCGAGAGGGGAGATGCAGAGGAAGGTGAAGATGACGGGCGTGGCTGGGAGGTGGATTGTGATGCCGTTTCCACGGCAGCGACCTGAGTGCCTTGCGGCAGTGGTCAGGCAGACACTGTGACGTCATCAAGTGCATCTCAGACAGTCCAAAGTGGCCCGGCCAAGAGCTCAGGCAGTGGGAAGGGCTAGTAGAGGCAGGCGAAGCCAAGAGAGTTGGGCTGCTGCTTGTGAGGTCATGGCATGAGAGCAATGGGATTGGCCAGGAGCAGGCAGGTGTCATGAGGTCATCAAGGAGAGCAGCTGGGAAGGCTGCAGAGAAGACGAGCGGGCCCCTGGTGAGGCCCTGCCCCGGTCTGAAGTCAGCTGTACGTGAGATGGGAACCTCCGGGAGGTGACGTGAGAACCTCCGGGAGGTGACGTGAGAACTTGCGGGATGTGACAGAGGGCAGCGGGAGAAGAGAGCAGAAGTCTGGGCGGCAGGCAGCCTGTGTCCCAGCTGGGTCTGTCAGGCGGCTGCAGATGGGAGAAGTGGCCAAAGGGCAGAGAGGGGAGCGCTGGGGACCTTGTGGGCAGTCAAGTCTTGCAAGGCCAACACGGATGCCTTGGGTGATGGCATCAGTGATGCCACTGAAGCCCCGGAGGAGCTAGGCAACGCTATGCAAAGTACCGATTTTGGGTGGAAATGGAGAAAAGCTGAGAGCGTTGAGGAAGAAGTAATTTCTGAGGGGGGGCGATGAGTTGGGGAGGCCAGCGGGGCAGAGCAAGGGAGGGCTGAGGGTGAATGGCGGAAGGAGCAGCCTGTGGAAGAGGGGTGAGGAGGGGGGCTGAAGGGGCCAGGTGCCCGTGGGGAGGGCGTGGTGAGTGCTGCTCTGGCCAAAGCCCGCGCCTGATGGCCGTGGTCTGTCCTGCTTCTTGTCCTGGTTTCAGCTGGGGTGGAGTTCTCTTCCGAGTAGTTCGTATGGCATTGTGGTTTAGATTTGTGCCGAGAAGAGTGTTGATAACGGGGATGTGTTTGTTCTTGCTGATGAGCGCTTGCGCAGCGCTAAGGCCTTTTCTGCTTCTGACGCTGCCCCGCCAGGCAGTAGGCTGGGGGTGCACGAGAAGTTGGTAGGGGACGCGGCTGGGACAGCTGAGCCCAAGTGACCAAGGGCTATGCCAGAGCATAGGACGTGGTGCTGAGCAACGGAAGCTGGGCTGAGACGACGGAAGCGCGGATGTTCAGAGTGATGGCGTTTATCTTCCGAAGTAGCCGTTAGGAGGGCTGAAGCCCTGCTTTCCTTTCAATGGCTAAACATCGGCCTGCTGGTGGGAGGCAGTGAAGGAAGGCCTCATTTTGCATTGTTTGCGTGTGCAGCTCCTGCTTTACCTATGAAAGTGCCTTCCTCTCAAGCCATGTCTTGTCTCCCTTTTACCTTTCCTGGGCTCACTCTGGGGGCGGGGGTGTACGCGCGCGCGCGCGCGCGTGTGTGTGTGTTTGGGCGTACGTGCTTTGCTGGTGAGGTGGGGCTAGCGAGGAGGAGGGGGGCGCCAGCAGGATCTGGAGAGAGCCAGGCTTGGAACTGCCAAGTGGGTAATATCTGTGAGCGCGGGCACGCCCAAAGGCCAGGCTCGCAGCGGAGGGAGCATGGGGCTGCGTGAGCCCGCAGGTACGTTCTGCCAGGAAGGTAGGGATGTGGGGTGTGGTGATGCTGAGTGAAGGCCAACGGTGTGACGGTGCTGCTTGGATGGTGGAAATTGGCCCTGAGGAGGAGGAATTTTCACTCCCAGGGCAGTGCTCCAGAGCTTGCGAGAGGGGAGATGCAGAGGAAGGTGAAGATGACGGGCGTGGCTGGGAGGTGGATTGTGATGCCGTTTCCACGGCAGCGACCTGAGTGCCTTGCGGCAGTGGTCAGGCAGACACTGTGACGTCATCAAGTGCATCTCAGACAGTCCAAAGTGGCCCGGCCAAGAGCTCAGGCAGTGGGAAGGGCTAGTAGAGGCAGGCGAAGCCAAGAGAGTTGGGCTGCTGCTTGTGAGGTCATGGCATGAGAGCAATGGGATTGGCCAGGAGCAGGCAGGTGTCATGAGGTCATCAAGGAGAGCAGCTGGGAAGGCTGCAGAGAAGACGAGCGGGCCCCTGGTGAGGCCCTGCCCCGGTCTGAAGTCAGCTGTACGTGAGATGGGAACCTCCGGGAGGTGACGTGAGAACTTGCGGGATGTGACAGAGGGCAGCGGGAGAAGAGAGCAGAAGTCTGGGCGGCAGGCAGCCTGTGTCCCAGCTGGGTCTGTCAGGCGGCTGCAGATGGGAGAAGTGGCCAAAGGGCAGAGAGGGGAGCGCTGGGGACCTTGTGGGCAGTCAAGTCTTGCAAGGCCAACACGGATGCCTTGGGTGATGGCATCAGTGATGCCACTGAAGCCCCGGAGGAGCTAGGCAACGCTATGCAAAGTACCGATTTTGGGTGGAAATGGAGAAAAGCTGAGAGCGTTGAGGAAGAAGTAATTTCTGAGGCGGGGGGGGCGATGAGTTGGGGAGGCCAGCGGGGCAGAGCAAGGGAGGGCTGAGGGTGAATGGCGGAAGGAGCAGCCTGTGGAAGAGGGGTGAGGAGGGGGGCTGAAGGGGCCAGGTGCCCGTGGGGAGGGTGTGGTGAGTGCTGCTCTGGCCAAAGCCCGCGCCTGATGGCCGTGGTCTGTCCTGCTTCTTGTCCTGGTTTCAGCTGGGGTGGAGTTCTCTTCCGAGTAGTTCGTATGGCATTGTGGTTTAGATTTGTGCCGAGAAGAGTGTTGATAACGGGGATGTGTTTGTTCTTGCTGATGAGCGCTTGCGCAGCGCTAAGGCCTTTTCTGCTTCTGACGCTGCCCCGCCAGGCAGTAGGCTGGGGGTGCACGAGAAGTTGGTAGGGGACGCGGCTGGGACAGCTGAGCCCAAGTGACCAAGGGCTATGCCAGAGCATAGGACGTGGTGCTGAGCAACGGAAGCTGGGCTGAGACGACGGAAGCGCGGATGTTCAGAGTGATGGCGTTTATCTTCCGAAGTAGCCGTTAGGAGGGCTGAAGCCCTGCTTTCCTTTCAATGGCTAAACATCGGCCTGCTGGTGGGAGGCAGTGAAGGAAGGCCTCATTTTGCATGGTTTGCGTGTGCAGCTCCTGCTTTACCTATGAAAGTGCCTTCCTCTCAAGCCATGTCTTGCCTCCCTTTTACCTTTCCTGGGCTCACTCTGGGGGCGGGGGTGTACGCGCGCGCGCGCGCGCGTGTGTGTGTGTTTGGGCGTACGTGCTTTGCTGGTGAGGTGGGGCTAGCGAGGAGGAGGGGGGCGCCAGCAGGATCTGGAGAGAGCCAGGCTTGGAACTGCCAAGTGGGTAATATCTGTGAGCGCGGGCACGCCCAAAGGCCAGGCTCGCAGCGGAGGGAGCATGGGGCTGCGTGAGCCCGCAGGTACGTTCTGCCAGGAAGGTAGGGATGTGGGGTGTGGTGATGCTGAGGGAAGGCCAACGGTGTGACGGTGCTGCTTGGATGGTGGAAATTGGCCCTGAGGAGGAGGAATTTTCACTCCCAGGGCAGTGCTCCAGAGCTTGTGAGAGGGGAGATGCAGAGGAAGGTGAAGATGACGGGCGTGGCTGGGAGGTGGATTGTGATGCCGTTTCCACGGCAGCGACCTGAGTGCCTTGCGGCAGTGGTCAGGCAGACACTGTGACGTCATCAAGTGCATCTCAGACAGTCCAAAGTGGCCCGGCCAAGAGCTCAGGCAGTGGGAAGGGCTAGTAGAGGCAGGCGAAGCCAAGAGAGTTGGGCTGCTGCTTGTGAGGTCATGGCATGAGAGCAATGGGATTGGCCAGGAGCAGGCAGGTGTCATGAGGTCATCAAGGAGAGCAGCTGGGAAGGCTGCAGAGAAGACGAGCGGGCCCCTGGTGAGGCCCTGCCCCGGTCTGAAGTCAGCTGTACGTGAGATGGGAACCTCCGGGAGGTGACGTGAGAACCTCCGGGAGGTGACGTGAGAACTTGCGGGATGTGACAGAGGGCAGCGGGAGAAGAGAGCAGAAGTCTGGGCGGCAGGCAGCCTGTGTCCCAGCTGGGTCTGTCAGGCGGCTGCAGATGGGAGAAGTGGCCAAAGGGCAGAGAGGGGAGCGCTGGGGACCTTGTGGGCAGTCAAGTCTTGCAAGGCCAACACGGATGCCTTGGGTGATGGCATCAGTGATGCCACTGAAGCCCCGGAGGAGCTAGGCAACGCTATGCAAAGTACCGATTTTGGGTGGAAATGGAGAAAAGCTGAGAGCGTTGAGGAAGAAGTAATTTCTGAGGGGGGGCGATGAGTTGGGGAGGCCAGCGGGGCAGAGCAAGGGAGGGCTGAGGGTGAATGGCGGAAGGAGCAGCCTGTGGAAGAGGGGTGAGGAGGGGGGCTGAAGGGGCCAGGTGCCCGTGGGGAGGGCGTGGTGAGTGCTGCTCTGGCCAAAGCCCGCGCCTGATGGCCGTGGTCTGTCCTGCTTCTTGTCCTGGTTTCAGCTGGGGTGGAGTTCTCTTCCGAGTAGTTCGTATGGCATTGTGGTTTAGATTTGTGCCGAGAAGAGTGTTGATAACGGGGATGTGTTTGTTCTTGCTGATGAGTGCTTGCGCAGCGCTAAGGCCTTTTCTGCTTCTGACGCTGCCCCGCCAGGCAGTAGGCTGGGGGTGCACGAGAAGTTGGTAGGGGACGCGGCTGGGACAGCTGAGCCCAAGTGACCAAGGGCTATGCCAGAGCATAGGACGTGGTGCTGAGCAACGGAAGCTGGGCTGAGACGGCGGAAGCGCGGATGTTCAGAGTGATGGCGTTTATCTTCCGAAGTAGCCGTTAGGAGGGCTGAAGCCCTGCTTTCCTTTCAATGGCTAAACATCGGCCTGCTGGTGGGAGGCAGTGAAGGAAGGCCTCATTTTGCATGGTTTGCGTGTGCAGCTCCTGCTTTACCTATGAAAGTGCCTTCCTCTCAAGCCATGTCTTGCCTCCCTTTTACCTTTCCTGGGCTCACTCTGGGGGCGGGGGTGTACGCGCGCGCGCGCGCGCGTGTGTGTGTGTTTGGGCGTACGTGCTTTGCTGGTGAGGTGGGGCTAGCGAGGAGGAGGGGGGCGCCAGCAGGATCTGGAGAGAGCCAGGCTTGGAACTGCCAAGTGGGTAATATCTGTGAGCGCGGGCACGCCCAAAGGCCAGGCTCGCAGCGGAGGGAGCATGGGGCTGCGTGAGCCCGCAGGTACGTTCTGCCAGGAAGGTAGGGATGTGGGGTGTGGTGATGCTGAGGGAAGGCCAACGGTGTGACGGTGCTGCTTGGATGGTGGAAATTGGCCCTGAGGAGGAGGAATTTTCACTCCCAGGGCAGTGCTCCAGAGCTTGCGAGAGGGGAGATGCAGAGGAAGGTGAAGATGACGGGCGTGGCTGGGAGGTGGATTGTGATGCCGTTTCCACGGCAGCGACCTGAGTGCCTTGCGGCAGTGGTCAGGCAGACACTGTGACGTCATCAAGTGCATCTCAGACAGTCCAAAGTGGCCCGGCCAAGAGCTCAGGCAGTGGGAAGGGCTAGTAGAGGCAGGCGAAGCCAAGAGAGTTGGGCTGCTGCTTGTGAGGTCATGGCATGAGAGCAATGGGATTGGCCAGGAGCAGGCAGGTGTCATGAGGTCATCAAGGAGAGCAGCTGGGAAGGCTGCAGAGAAGACGAGCGGGCCCCTGGTGAGGCCCTGCCCCGGTCTGAAGTCAGCTGTACGTGAGATGGGAACCTCCGGGAGGTGACGTGAGAACCTCCGGGAGGTGACGTGAGAACTTGCGGGATGTGACAGAGGGCAGCGGGAGAAGAGAGCAGAAGTCTGGGCGGCAGGCAGCCTGTGTCCCAGCTGGGTCTGTCAGGCGGCTGCAGATGGGAGAAGTGGCCAAAGGGCAGAGAGGGGAGCGCTGGGGACCTTGTGGGCAGTCAAGTCTTGCAAGGCCAACACGGATGCCTTGGGTGATGGCATCAGTGATGCCACTGAAGCCCCGGAGGAGCTAGGCAACGCTATGCAAAGTACCGATTTTGGGTGGAAATGGAGAAAAGCTGAGAGCGTTGAGGAAGAAGTAATTTCTGAGGGGGGGCGATGAGTTGGGGAGGCCAGCGGGGCAGAGCAAGGGAGGGCTGAGGGTGAATGGCGGAAGGAGCAGCCTGTGGAAGAGGGGTGAGGAGGGGGGCTGAAGGGGCCAGGTGCCCGTGGGGAGGGCGTGGTGAGTGCTGCTCTGGCCAAAGCCCGCGCCTGATGGCCGTGGTCTGTCCTGCTTCTTGTCCTGGTTTCAGCTGGGGTGGAGTTCTCTTCCGAGTAGTTCGTATGGCATTGTGGTTTAGATTTGTGCCGAGAAGAGTGTTGATAACGGGGATGTGTTTGTTCTTGCTGATGAGCGCTTGCGCAGCGCTAAGGCCTTTTCTGCTTCTGACGCTGCCCCGCCAGGCAGTAGGCTGGGGGTGCACGAGAAGTTGGTAGGGGACGCGGCTGGGACAGCTGAGCCCAAGTGACCAAGGGCTATGCCAGAGCATAGGACGTGGTGCTGAGCAACGGAAGCTGGGCTGAGACGACGGAAGCGCGGATGTTCAGAGTGATGGCGTTTATCTTCCGAAGTAGCCGTTAGGAGGGCTGAAGCCCTGCTTTCCTTTCAATGGCTAAACATCGGCCTGCTGGTGGGAGGCAGTGAAGGAAGGCCTCATTTTGCATTGTTTGCGTGTGCAGCTCCTGCTTTACCTATGAAAGTGCCTTCCTCTCAAGCCATGTCTTGTCTCCCTTTTACCTTTCCTGGGCTCACTCTGGGGGCGGGGGTGTACGCGCGCGCGCGCGCGCGTGTGTGTGTGTTTGGGCGTACGTGCTTTGCTGGTGAGGTGGGGCTAGCGAGGAGGAGGGGGGCGCCAGCAGGATCTGGAGAGAGCCAGGCTTGGAACTGCCAAGTGGGTAATATCTGTGAGCGCGGGCACGCCCAAAGGCCAGGCTCGCAGCGGAGGGAGCATGGGGCTGCGTGAGCCCGCAGGTACGTTCTGCCAGGAAGGTAGGGATGTGGGGTGTGGTGATGCTGAGTGAAGGCCAACGGTGTGACGGTGCTGCTTGGATGGTGGAAATTGGCCCTGAGGAGGAGGAATTTTCACTCCCAGGGCAGTGCTCCAGAGCTTGCGAGAGGGGAGATGCAGAGGAAGGTGAAGATGACGGGCGTGGCTGGGAGGTGGATTGTGATGCCGTTTCCACGGCAGCGACCTGAGTGCCTTGCGGCAGTGGTCAGGCAGACACTGTGACGTCATCAAGTGCATCTCAGACAGTCCAAAGTGGCCCGGCCAAGAGCTCAGGCAGTGGGAAGGGCTAGTAGAGGCAGGCGAAGCCAAGAGAGTTGGGCTGCTGCTTGTGAGGTCATGGCATGAGAGCAATGGGATTGGCCAGGAGCAGGCAGGTGTCATGAGGTCATCAAGGAGAGCAGCTGGGAAGGCTGCAGAGAAGACGAGCGGGCCCCTGGTGAGGCCCTGCCCCGGTCTGAAGTCAGCTGTACGTGAGATGGGAACCTCCGGGAGGTGACGTGAGAACTTGCGGGATGTGACAGAGGGCAGCGGGAGAAGAGAGCAGAAGTCTGGGCGGCAGGCAGCCTGTGTCCCAGCTGGGTCTGTCAGGCGGCTGCAGATGGGAGAAGTGGCCAAAGGGCAGAGAGGGGAGCGCTGGGGACCTTGTGGGCAGTCAAGTCTTGCAAGGCCAACACGGATGCCTTGGGTGATGGCATCAGTGATGCCACTGAAGCCCCGGAGGAGCTAGGCAACGCTATGCAAAGTACCGATTTTGGGTGGAAATGGAGAAAAGCTGAGAGCGTTGAGGAAGAAGTAATTTCTGAGGCGGGGGGGGCGATGAGTTGGGGAGGCCAGCGGGGCAGAGCAAGGGAGGGCTGAGGGTGAATGGCGGAAGGAGCAGCCTGTGGAAGAGGGGTGAGGAGGGGGGCTGAAGGGGCCAGGTGCCCGTGGGGAGGGTGTGGTGAGTGCTGCTCTGGCCAAAGCCCGCGCCTGATGGCCGTGGTCTGTCCTGCTTCTTGTCCTGGTTTCAGCTGGGGTGGAGTTCTCTTCCGAGTAGTTCGTATGGCATTGTGGTTTAGATTTGTGCCGAGAAGAGTGTTGATAACGGGGATGTGTTTGTTCTTGCTGATGAGCGCTTGCGCAGCGCTAAGGCCTTTTCTGCTTCTGACGCTGCCCCGCCAGGCAGTAGGCTGGGGGTGCACGAGAAGTTGGTAGGGGACGCGGCTGGGACAGCTGAGCCCAAGTGACCAAGGGCTATGCCAGAGCATAGGACGTGGTGCTGAGCAACGGAAGCTGGGCTGAGACGACGGAAGCGCGGATGTTCAGAGTGATGGCGTTTATCTTCCGAAGTAGCCGTTAGGAGGGCTGAAGCCCTGCTTTCCTTTCAATGGCTAAACATCGGCCTGCTGGTGGGAGGCAGTGAAGGAAGGCCTCATTTTGCATGGTTTGCGTGTGCAGCTCCTGCTTTACCTATGAAAGTGCCTTCCTCTCAAGCCATGTCTTGCCTCCCTTTTACCTTTCCTGGGCTCACTCTGGGGGCGGGGGTGTACGCGCGCGCGCGCGCGCGTGTGTGTGTGTTTGGGCGTACGTGCTTTGCTGGTGAGGTGGGGCTAGCGAGGAGGAGGGGGGCGCCAGCAGGATCTGGAGAGAGCCAGGCTTGGAACTGCCAAGTGGGTAATATCTGTGAGCGCGGGCACGCCCAAAGGCCAGGCTCGCAGCGGAGGGAGCATGGGGCTGCGTGAGCCCGCAGGTACGTTCTGCCAGGAAGGTAGGGATGTGGGGTGTGGTGATGCTGAGTGAAGGCCAACGGTGTGACGGTGCTGCTTGGATGGTGGAAATTGGCCCTGAGGAGGAGGAATTTTCACTCCCAGGGCAGTGCTCCAGAGCTTGCGAGAGGGGAGATGCAGAGGAAGGTGAAGATGACGGGCGTGGCTGGGAGGTGGATTGTGATGCCGTTTCCACGGCAGCGACCTGAGTGCCTTGCGGCAGTGGTCAGGCAGACACTGTGACGTCATCAAGTGCATCTCAGACAGTCCAAAGTGGCCCGGCCAAGAGCTCAGGCAGTGGGAAGGGCTAGTAGAGGCAGGCGAAGCCAAGAGAGTTGGGCTGCTGCTTGTGAGGTCATGGCATGAGAGCAATGGGATTGGCCAGGAGCAGGCAGGTGTCATGAGGTCATCAAGGAGAGCAGCTGGGAAGGCTGCAGAGAAGACGAGCGGGCCCCTGGTGAGGCCCTGCCCCGGTCTGAAGTCAGCTGTACGTGAGATGGGAACCTCCGGGAGGTGACGTGAGAACCTCCGGGAGGTGACGTGAGAACTTGCGGGATGTGACAGAGGGCAGCGGGAGAAGAGAGCAGAAGTCTGGGCGGCAGGCAGCCTGTGTCCCAGCTGGGTCTGTCAGGCGGCTGCAGATGGGAGAAGTGGCCAAAGGGCAGAGAGGGGAGCGCTGGGGACCTTGTGGGCAGTCAAGTCTTGCAAGGCCAACACGGATGCCTTGGGTGATGGCATCAGTGATGCCACTGAAGCCCCGGAGGAGCTAGGCAACGCTATGCAAAGTACCGATTTTGGGTGGAAATGGAGAAAAGCTGAGAGCGTTGAGGAAGAAGTAATTTCTGAGGGGGGGCGATGAGTTGGGGAGGCCAGCGGGGCAGAGCAAGGGAGGGCTGAGGGTGAATGGCGGAAGGAGCAGCCTGTGGAAGAGGGGTGAGGAGGGGGGCTGAAGGGGCCAGGTGCCCGTGGGGGAGGGCGTGGTGAGTGCTGCTCTGGCCAAAGCCCGCGCCTGATGGCCGTGGTCTGTCCTGCTTCTTGTCCTGGTTTCAGCTGGGGTGGAGTTCTCTTCCGAGTAGTTCGTATGGCATTGTGGTTTAGATTTGTGCCGAGAAGAGTGTTGATAACGGGGATGTGTTTGTTCTTGCTGATGAGCGCTTGCGCAGCGCTAAGGCCTTTTCTGCTTCTGACGCTGCCCCGCCAGGCAGTAGGCTGGGGGTGCACGAGAAGTTGGTAGGGGACGCGGCTGGGACAGCTGAGCCCAAGTGACCAAGGGCTATGCCAGAGCATAGGACGTGGTGCTGAGCAACGGAAGCTGGGCTGAGACGACGGAAGCGCGGATGTTCAGAGTGATGGCGTTTATCTTCCGAAGTAGCCGTTAGGAGGGCTGAAGCCCTGCTTTCCTTTCAATGGCTAAACATCGGCCTGCTGGTGGGAGGCAGTGAAGGAAGGCCTCATTTTGCATTGTTTGCGTGTGCAGCTCCTGCTTTACCTATGAAAGTGCCTTCCTCTCAAGCCATGTCTTGTCTCCCTTTTACCTTTCCTGGGCTCACTCTGGGGGCGGGGGTGTACGCGCGCGCGCGCGCGCGTGTGTGTGTGTTTGGGCGTACGTGCTTTGCTGGTGAGGTGGGGCTAGCGAGGAGGAGGGGGGCGCCAGCAGGATCTGGAGAGAGCCAGGCTTGGAACTGCCAAGTGGGTAATATCTGTGAGCGCGGGCACGCCCAAAGGCCAGGCTCGCAGCGGAGGGAGCATGGGGCTGCGTGAGCCCGCAGGTACGTTCTGCCAGGAAGGTAGGGATGTGGGGTGTGGTGATGCTGAGTGAAGGCCAACGGTGTGACGGTGCTGCTTGGATGGTGGAAATTGGCCCTGAGGAGGAGGAATTTTCACTCCCAGGGCAGTGCTCCAGAGCTTGCGAGAGGGGAGATGCAGAGGAAGGTGAAGATGACGGGCGTGGCTGGGAGGTGGATTGTGATGCCGTTTCCACGGCAGCGACCTGAGTGCCTTGCGGCAGTGGTCAGGCAGACACTGTGACGTCATCAAGTGCATCTCAGACAGTCCAAAGTGGCCCGGCCAAGAGCTCAGGCAGTGGGAAGGGCTAGTAGAGGCAGGCGAAGCCAAGAGAGTTGGGCTGCTGCTTGTGAGGTCATGGCATGAGAGCAATGGGATTGGCCAGGAGCAGGCAGGTGTCATGAGGTCATCAAGGAGAGCAGCTGGGAAGGCTGCAGAGAAGACGAGCGGGCCCCTGGTGAGGCCCTGCCCCGGTCTGAAGTCAGCTGTACGTGAGATGGGAACCTCCGGGAGGTGACGTGAGAACTTGCGGGATGTGACAGAGGGCAGCGGGAGAAGAGAGCAGAAGTCTGGGCGGCAGGCAGCCTGTGTCCCAGCTGGGTCTGTCAGGCGGCTGCAGATGGGAGAAGTGGCCAAAGGGCAGAGAGGGGAGCGCTGGGGACCTTGTGGGCAGTCAAGTCTTGCAAGGCCAACACGGATGCCTTGGGTGATGGCATCAGTGATGCCACTGAAGCCCCGGAGGAGCTAGGCAACGCTATGCAAAGTACCGATTTTGGGTGGAAATGGAGAAAAGCTGAGAGCGTTGAGGAAGAAGTAATTTCTGAGGCGGGGGGGGCGATGAGTTGGGGAGGCCAGCGGGGCAGAGCAAGGGAGGGCTGAGGGTGAATGGCGGAAGGAGCAGCCTGTGGAAGAGGGGTGAGGAGGGGGGCTGAAGGGGCCAGGTGCCCGTGGGGAGGGTGTGGTGAGTGCTGCTCTGGCCAAAGCCCGCGCCTGATGGCCGTGGTCTGTCCTGCTTCTTGTCCTGGTTTCAGCTGGGGTGGAGTTCTCTTCCGAGTAGTTCGTATGGCATTGTGGTTTAGATTTGTGCCGAGAAGAGTGTTGATAACGGGGATGTGTTTGTTCTTGCTGATGAGCGCTTGCGCAGCGCTAAGGCCTTTTCTGCTTCTGACGCTGCCCCGCCAGGCAGTAGGCTGGGGGTGCACGAGAAGTTGGTAGGGGACGCGGCTGGGACAGCTGAGCCCAAGTGACCAAGGGCTATGCCAGAGCATAGGACGTGGTGCTGAGCAACGGAAGCTGGGCTGAGACGACGGAAGCGCGGATGTTCAGAGTGATGGCGTTTATCTTCCGAAGTAGCCGTTAGGAGGGCTGAAGCCCTGCTTTCCTTTCAATGGCTAAACATCGGCCTGCTGGTGGGAGGCAGTGAAGGAAGGCCTCATTTTGCATGGTTTGCGTGTGCAGCTCCTGCTTTACCTATGAAAGTGCCTTCCTCTCAAGCCATGTCTTGCCTCCCTTTTACCTTTCCTGGGCTCACTCTGGGGGCGGGGGTGTACGCGCGCGCGCGCGCGCGTGTGTGTGTGTTTGGGCGTACGTGCTTTGCTGGTGAGGTGGGGCTAGCGAGGAGGAGGGGGGGCGCCAGCAGGATCTGGAGAGAGCCAGGCTTGGAACTGCCAAGTGGGTAATATCTGTGAGCGCGGGCACGCCCAAAGGCCAGGCTCGCAGCGGAGGGAGCATGGGGCTGCGTGAGCCCGCAGGTACGTTCTGCCAGGAAGGTAGGGATGTGGGGTGTGGTGATGCTGAGGGAAGGCCAACGGTGTGACGGTGCTGCTTGGATGGT